>NC_134929.1:4208347-4508347 GCF_051020765.1 Lasioglossum baleicum | reverse complement strand
GAATTGGCGGCCATTTGCATATATATTTCTTGCCATTATACCCCATAAGTTTTCAATGGGGTTCATATCAGGACTGCATGCAGGCCATTCAATTAAAGGGATGTCCCGTGCCTTAAACGTCTTGTTGGAATATAAATTCACGTTCGCCAACTGTATCTTCCAAAAATGGAATTAATGCTCCATCTAGCATGTCGACGTACTTTTCTGAATTTATTGTGCCGTTAATAAAACAAAGTTTCAGTTTTCCATATGAAGAAAATGCTCCCCAAATCATTACACTTCCACCGTGGAAAGGCTATAGCCGGGTTTGATAGTGAAATTCGCCCCCGGCGGTATTTTAATCGGGCTTGGACCATTCGATAGCCTACTCAAAAAGACCCCCCTCTGCCAAGTTTAAGCCCCCTATCCCATCTGTAAGGGTAGTTATTGAGAAAAAACGAAAATCCAGTTTTTGGCCCATTTTCCCTATTTTTTGGCAATTAAAAATTCTGAAAAAAATCTGACACATTTCGGATACCAAGCCACATATTAGGTATCATTTCCAGATTTTTGCGCTACAAGCTCTGCTTGTAAAAAATGAAAAACACGAAAAAAATCGAAAAAATGCAGGTTTTATATAGAAATCTAAAAGGTGCTACTCCAGATTTAATTTAGCAATGAGGTATTACCGTAAGTATTATGCTCAATTTTTTTCAGATTTTTGTGAGTGGTGCGTCATAGTTAAAAAAAATAAAAACCGCTTTTTTCGGCGTTTTTCCTAAGTTATACTTATATTTTCACAATCATAAAAATATATTATGTCATATTAAACATTCCTACGTTCAGAAAAACATCTCCCAGACTTTAAAACTTGCCTAATACGAAAAACGAAAATAATACTATGTACGGTATATTCAAATATTTCGAAGTTGATTCCAACGGCGCCGGTTGGTGCAGCGGCTATGGTCTCCGACTGCGGAACCGCTGAAGACTTTTTGGACCGGGTCCGAATCTCGGTCAAGTCAATTTTTTTTTTTCGTTAATCAGATGCTTTTTTCGCTTACTAACCATATGATTGTTGATAAACCATTGTAAAAACATTTTTTAACTATGTTTAGACTATTTTATAATAATTTTTCGGAAAAATATTTTTGGAGTACTTTTGGTCTCTAGTCATTTGCGGACTGTATTACTGCTCTACATAACATTTTTTACATGGAATTGTGCATCGTTTGTGTATCCTGTAAATAAGATTGTTTAGTTTCGTGACACAAAATGTACACCTGAAGTATTATTAGGAATACTTATCTTTAATAATTGTAGGGGGTTGGTATGCGGTGGAATCGTCTAAGGCGGTTTCAGTCTTCATCGCTATCTTCATCAATTGTCGGTGTTATTTGATCAGTATCAAAAATCTTAGTGAGTATCTCTGCTGGCCGAACTATGTGTGTATCGTATCGAGCATAAGATAAATAATAAATAATAGCAGCAACATGCGAGCAACATCCAATAGTGCGATTCCCATTGGCACATTCACAACAATACCGTTTTATACCCGAATAACCAGTTGAGTTTGGTATATAATCTATGTAACATTTATATGTTTTCCGGCTAATATGTCGCGATTTTACTTCGAATTTAACAATATTATTATTTTCTATTAAATAACGGACGTTAATATGATTATCATGTTCATCCATTATTTCGGCCAAATATGAAATAGCTTGCGATAATTGATACGATCCTGTAAAAAGGATCTTTAAATCGTTTTCTGTCATTTCCGGAAAGTCCAGAATTTCTGTGGAAGATATGGTTTTAAATGGCTTTTTCGGCGGTTCCAGTGTTGTGCTTCCACTTGCTGTGCTAAACTATTTATTAATTTATCTTCACTCAATATTCGGTTAGTGACTTCATCGAAAAGTGCGACATCAGAATTTAGCCTTTTGCCAAACTTATTATTTAAAAAGCATCCAATCCTGAAGTATGGTTTTATTGTAGGGAGAAGTTTGTTGTCAAGCTGGTGATGTAAAAGCGGATATTTTTTCCCTATTATACCATGTATGGCTTCGACGACCCATCGAACTTTGGTAACTTTACGCGATGAATTTGACTCCTCAGTAGTTAATTGAGGACGATTGCCTTTCAATGCAGGCATGAGAACACGAAACCCTAACTCTTCTAAGTAAGACGTCACGTCACGAAAACCGCGATCTACAATGCAAATGTCTCCCGGTTTCATAAGAGTTCTTAAGCCCGTAGGATCTTGAAGAACGGCCCTCATGATTTTAGCATCATTCATATTGGCATTAAAAGGTCCAAACATATCTATGATATACCCAGTTGTCGTGCATACGGTAAAAGGTTTACATAAAGGTACCTTTTTTTGACCGGAAAACGATTTTCGCTGGTATGCATTATTGGAACTCTTTTGATGGCGAATATATGTTCCATCGAAAATCAGTGCCAATTCGGTATCAATATTGTACAACTTTTTAGCAACACTAGAAGTTTCATTTTGAATTAAATGCTCGTGGGAAACTGCATTAACACCTAAATGGAAAGGAAGTATATCATTTGAAAAACATTTTATGACTGAATGGCAAAAATCAGAAACTTGTTGCTCGCGCTCTAACCCAAGCGTTGCAGCTATGACCGCGTTAGAATTGCCAGTGCGCAATTTGAATAAAAATACGACGAGAGCTTGGGTTACATTACGTTGTTTAGAATTCTTCATGGATGTCATCATCTCACGAAGTTCAATCAGATTTTCCCAGGTTAAGCCTGTGAATACTCTGAGTCTTTCTTCAGACAAAGTGAAATCACCAACTGTATCATTAATAGTTGAAGGATTGGATAGATATCCAAAGTAAGTTTTCAGCTCTTTAGCGTCTACTGTACTTGTATTCGAGTAAATACGGAAATTCATAATTAATTGACGATAGAAACGCTTTTTAATTAAGTGACTGGGACAGCACCGATTTTCTTTTGGAATGTATATTTTTCGCACCAAAAACGCGTGTTTCCTTGCTTCAGCTGGTACAGTAATTATGTTTTGGGTCTTTCTACAGGTAGCTATGAAGCAATATTTGTGAGTTGAAATGACTCTGTTAAATGGTATTTCGAAGAATTCGGTACTTGATTCACTAGGACTATTTATATTACATATAAACGACTCATCTGTTGTTGAAGACAATGGGTTATCTTCAGACGTGGATGTAGGAATTGAACTTGCAGAAGATAGTTCGAGCAATGATGTGTTAGCTAAAGATACTGAACCAAGAGATAATGCACTTGAAGATGCATCAAGCATCGATGGCTCCAATGAAGCTAACGAGGTATCGTTCAAAGATGCTGAAGCTGAAGATGCTTCAACCATAGACATTGAAGCCGCAGACGTTGAAGCGTCTCCAGCTTCAAATATGGACGTTAAAGCATCTTCAGCTTCGGCCATGGACGTTGTAGCATCTTCAACTTCAATCATGGAGGTTGAAGAATCTTCAATTTCAACCATGGACATTGAAGAATCTTCAACTTCAACCATAGACGTTGAAGCATCTTCATCTACCGATGCAATCGAAACTACATCTTGGACTACCGGCATCGAAATAAAAGAAGATCCGACTGAAGAATTGTCAGAAGGTAAATTCTGATGCACATTTTCTTTATGCTTGTATACAAAGGAACAACACTTACTACAGAGTACATCACCTACGGTCACTACTTTCTTTAGACGTTTTGAAAACTTTACAGAGTCGAGTTCTGTATCTATTCTTTTTTTTGGCCAGATACTTTCCTTAATAACTGGTTACACTTAACACACCTAGTACGCACTGTTGTAACGATATCACTTGACATTTTGATACCGAAGAAATTAAGAAACTTAAACACCCGATAGTAAAATCAAAGACTGATTATAATCACTTTAGCCGATCACTCTCTGTTTCGCTCGCGTACGACAGTCCTCTAACCAGACGACCTGTAACAGGCCCTGCCTTATACGCGCGCGGCTCCGAATGATCCGTAGATCGAACTTCGATTTGTCTTGATAGATGCAAGGAAGTATCACACTCGGTTAAGAACTGATAAGTGTTACTTGTTCGAAAGCTAAGAATGAACTGATCGTGAGCTTGCTTCCAGACTTAACGCGAGGTTTTTTAGATCTTCTCTTTTGGGGTAGAGAGGGCGGCCCTTAGGAGACCGAGAGGTATGTATTACTGATTGTCATAAGCAAGAAGGTCCCCTGATTGGTTTGCTGAATTTAGGATTCCCAATCAGGACACTCTTGATTGTTCAAGTTTTCTTCCGATGGTTTAAGGGAGAGTTAATCCGAAGGGGGAGTGGGGTGATACCTGACTCAGATGGTAAAGGGTCTCGGTACCTTGAAACCGTCATTAACAAGCGCGGGTGTTTTTTTGTTACGAGCTCTGCGAAAAAGTCCTTTTGTCGTGAGCTGGTCATAAAATAAAGGTACGACGGAGGATTTCTGTGCAACGGTAAAATATTTTCCCTTCCGAATTGGCTGGTACCGAAGTCGCATCAACACCCTGTACATAATCTATATGATCTTTTTATGATTTTCGGGATTTTGGGGGTTTTAGAGTACGTCTTTATATATCGTTCATTACCTGTGAACAGTATTCGCGAAGAGTGACCTGCCCCCCGGAGCAGGTAGAAACTCGTGAGTAGTAGCCAAGAGAGGCTTTGTACGCTGAGCACTGGTCCCGTTACCCATTACCATTGTCACGCAAAAAGCTAATGAAACGAGGGACAGCTGACCGCTGCTTGCAAAAGATATAATAAAAAGCAGCGAAGTTACTATACCTATCATCAGGACTTTTTCCAGACAACAATAGAGCTGTAATACAGTCCGCAAATGACTAGAGACCAAAAGTACTCCAAAAATATTTTTCCGAAAAATTATTATAAAATAGTCTAAACACAGTTAAAAAATGTTTTTACACGGGTTTATCAACAATCATATGGTTAGTAAGCGAAAAAAGCAAGTGATTAACGAAAAAAAAAAAAATTGACTTGACCGAGATTCGGACCCGGTCCAAAAAGTCTTCAGCGGTTCCGCAGTCGGAGACCATAGCCGCTGCACCAACCGGCGCCGTTGGAATCAACTTCGAAATATTTGAATATACCGTACATAGTATTATTTTCGTTTTTCGTATTAGGCAAGTTTTAAAGTCTGGGAGATGTTTTTCTGAACGTAGGAATGTTTAATATGACATAATATATTTTTATGATTGTGAAAATATAAGTATAACTTAGGAAAAACGCCGAAAAAAGCGGTTTTTATTTTTTTTAACTATGACGCACCACTCACAAAAATCTGAAAAAAATTGAGCATAATACTTACGGTAATACCTCATTGCTAAATTAAATCTGGAGTAGCACCTTTTAGATTTCTATATAAAACCTGCATTTTTTCGATTTTTTTCGTGTTTTTCATTTTTTACAAGCAGAGCTTGTAGCGCAAAAATCTGGAAATGATACCTAATATGTGGCTTGGTATCCGAAATGTGTCAGATTTTTTTCAGAATTTTTAATTGCCAAAAAATAGGGAAAATGGGCCAAAAACTGGATTTTCGTTTTTTCTCAATAACTACCCTTACAGATGGGATAGGGGGCTTAAACTTGGCAGAGGGGGGTCTTTTTGTGTAGGCTATCGAATCGTCCAAGCCCGATTAAAATACCGCCGGGGGCGAATTTCACTATCAAACCCGGCTATAGCCTTTCTGGATAATTTAGGGTCATTTTTTGACGTAAATCGTGCCAGTAGGAACTGCATCCATCTGGGCCGTCTAAATTGAATTTTTTCTCGTCCGAAAAAATGACTTCCATCAGTCCAGTGCATATGATTTTTTGCATATTGCAACCGAGCAACCTTATGATGCGCTTTCAACATCGGCTTTTTCTGTGGTTTCTTAAAAACTATGTTTGTATTATTATGCAAAATTTGTTGAACACGTCGCTTTGTTACTGATAATTGCATTTTCGCAACAATTTGACTTACAACTAATCTATTTTTTGTAGCTTCATAGAAAATAATATTCTTTTCCCGTTTCGTTATTTTAGAATTTCCTTTCGTAGAACATTTCTTTCCATAATTTTCTTTCAATTTCAATAAATTTCTTACTACACACTCTGAACGATTAATTTCCTTTGCTATTTTTCTATTCGATTCACCTCTTTTGTTTAAAATTGCTATTGTAGCTTTTTCGCCTTCGGTCAGAAAATTTCCTCTTGGCATTTTTCTCCTTTTCATTAAAACAAATGTATTATTAAATGTGTTACTAAATACAGTTTAATACTACACAATTCAACAATATGAAGCACTTACCACTATTATTTCTGTCAATATTAATCGAAATAAAGCACTGCGATTAAACGAATTTCGCATGCGTAGACGTTGTCATTACACGTTTCGCTCTGCGACATAGACTGGCATGTAAATGCGGAAAAGTTCGAAGCATAGATGTTGAAAGTAAAGGTCGAGCAAAGTAAATAACCCCATTTTGACAACATTATTTGTCCTTTTCTTCTCCATAGGCATGAAAATTTGTATATTTTGAAGTGCGTTTATACGAATTTCGCTCACTGTATTAACCCTTTGACTACAATAGGGGCCATAGACGTTTAACAATATTGCTCTTATGGTAAGGTAGGAGCCCATAAGCATTTAACAATATTGCTCTTATGGTAAGGTAGGAGCCTATAAGCGTTTAACAATATTGCTCTTATGGTACGGTAGGCACTTGAACACTTGTAACTTTTGAATGTGTTTCTCAATAGAAATAAACAAAAGCAAATGTGCATGTAATGCACTTGCATTTATTAGATGTGCTAGATGTTTTTGTGTGCTTTGCTTTTCATGTTTCTATGATAAGTACCATTGCTGCATGTAATAATGCTTGTGAGTATTAACTTTATCTCTATAGTTATTTTATGCATGTAACGCATTATTTCCATGTTATGCTTTATTAAAATTAAATATTAATTTTTGCATGTGAAGAGCAGTATCACTATAATAAATAATAGTATTATAGTAGTACAAACAAATAAGAGGAAAGTTTAATTGATAAAAAAAAATTCTGACCGTCAAGGAATCGAACCCCGGTCAACGGCGTACTATTCCGGCACGCTACCTCCAAGCCACAACGGGTGGGTGGGTGTGTGTGGTGTCGTCGTAATATAATATGTACTCATTCTTCATCATCATATGATTTAAAAAGTTCACGCGGTATATCGGATCGTCCGACGATCGTAGTGATATATCTGTAGAAACAGTTGACGAGCGGTCGCATCATACTGAAGCATACGCACAGCACCGGCGTGCACGTATAGGCAAAATTAAATGTAGTAGTAGCTGCAGTTTTTCGCAAATCTCTCAAAAACTAAGGCTGAGCGGCGGTTACATGTATAGGAAAAAGTTGTTCAGAATGTTGAGTTTTACAACATATTTAAATTTTATCAAAATCGGTGAGGTGGGACCCTTTATGCACAATTACAATTAAATTACTACTTTTTAAACAATTAAAAACTGCTGAGTATCTGCGGCTATAATGGGATATACACGTTAACAGGAGAACGAGATCTATAACTTTACAAAGTTTCAATCAAATCGGAGGGGCATCGACCTAGCACTCTCCTTGTGAGTATGGCCACAACACGAAAAGAGAGTCGATGAGACGACGACGCTGTGACGGACATTCGAGGGCGAGTGTCGTTGCAGGATGGCCGAGTGTGGGATCAGGACCCCCAGATCAAGTATACTGTAGGAGATTGGGAAGAACGGGAGGGTTCCGTGGGTGAGAGCGCGTTAGTCGATCGGCTACCACCAGTGAGGCCGGGGTTCGATTCCCGCGGCGGCGGTGCTCTCATTTTTCCTGAGATCCTACATATATATATTGTAACGTTGCCCGTATCTGACCGGCTTTTCGACCGTAGGAAACGGTCAACCCCGAGAATTTACAGCCGCTGAGGACGGGCCGTGCGCGGCCGCGCGGACACGGTCCTCTCGGGACAAAGGTAATTGGCGAGAAGAATCGAATGGGACGCTAAATATTGTTCGGGCGCCAGGTACTCGGAAGTACCGCACTAAAGAACGCTAAAGTCTCGTGTTCGTGGACGTCGAACACGAGCTTCGACTCTTCTCGCGATCACGAATGGAATCTGACGACACGGACTGCCAGGAGTTCGGACACAGGGAATAACGGGGACAGCCCTCGCGGCAGGACGGGTCTCGCAGGTCGGAAATGAACTCGAAACGATTATGGCTCGAACGAATTTATTCGGTGTCAAATGATAAATTACAGGTGGGCGGCCACGTGGCCGCAACCCGGGAGCCCGCGCTCCTAGTACACTTTTGCGATGGATCTTCGATCGCGGTGCGCGTTAGTCGAGATTTCGCGATTCTAGAATGGTACGGTACTACGGTACAATGCACGTCCCACCGGAGACGGGAATTCGCGGAACGCAGATGCTCGGCGCGGTTTCGACGGACCGGCGCGCGATTGCCGAGCGCGATCGACGCTACTTTATCGAATTCGCTAATTACCGAACTTATCCTTTTCCGACGCGGCTCCTTAAGGAAGACTTCCGACTAATCGAAGGGGGAGACTGTTCGCGAAGGCTCAAAGCGTCTCCGAGAGTACGCGAGCACCAAAGTACGAGGCCCAAGGCCTCGGCAATCACCAATGGTTCGAGGACGATACGCACTCGTCTCGTCCTCGCACTAATTTTGAGCCAACACGAAATACGCCCGAGGATCACTTGGTCAACTTACCGTGCTGTAATCAGTTAGCTGGATTTCTGCGGAGAGGCCGGAACTTTCGCCTTCGCTCTTGATCCGTACTCGAAATAACGTCGCAATGAACCACCCGCGACGCGTACTAACGTTCTGATCGACGGAACACGGAATTGTTTCAAGCGAAATTGCGGAAGCACGACGAGTCTGCTCGATAACCAACGCGACAGTGATCCTGCGTCGCATCGACGGCGCGCTTCGATTCTCGATCTCCCCACTCCTTTCGTCTTGCCGAAATTCCCTATGGGCGCACCCGCAACGCGACTACGCTAGTTGCAGGATCGACCTATCAGAACAGGTCGTTGGACCCACGACCTTCCAAATCACCAATTGCCGATCGTTGAAGACGATCGGCGAGGATTAATCCTCTCAGGCGCTCCTCCGCACCACCCTGCCGGAGCCGTCTGTAGCCGGGTGAGACGACGGCGGGACCACCAAAAAGCTGCTGACCTGCAGTGGCGGCTCCTTTGTCCCAGATCGTCGCCTCCGAGTTCATTAGCTCGTGTGCCGCGGTGCCTGTTGCCACTTCTCCGGATCCGGAATGGTTTTTGTTGGCGGCTGTTTGAGATCGGATACGAGGATCAGTGGGAGTTCGTGAAAGTTCAGTGATAGTATGTCCACTGGTGTCACACACACTTTTAATGTAACGCAGTAGAACAAAACTTAGCAATAGACGCGATGTACAACAATAATTATACGCGTATGCGGTGTGAACGACGATGGAGCGAGACGACTGCTAACGGTTGTACGAAGTGTGGAAAACGTAAACATGTAAAGCGGAGGCCGTTAACAGTACGAATGCCGTTGATCCGCCGGTATCTGCCGAAAATCACGCGTTCGGCGTATCGCGAAGTGGGGGGTCGCGCGGCTGACATGACGTCATTCGCTCGGCTACCCGACGTCGGTTGGAGCGCATCAGCCGAGTCTAGATCGGCCGGAACAGCGGCCAATATTTCGTCGTCGGGTGATCCTACGATGCGGGGCACCTTGTCGGTATCTGTCGCTTCCTAGGCACGCTCCTGAGAGTAGCCACTCTCGGGGCGTGCAACAGATGGCATTAGAAGCGATCTTCTATAGGGGCAATATGCGCTTCCGCGCATTGCCACGGCGCTCGTGTCGCCTGGCAATAGCCGCATGCGAGCGGCATAGCGAGTCGCCCCTCTTGACGATTCTTCGTTGCCGTCTAGAGCGCTTTTCCCGCCTGGGCGCCATAAGCACTTCGTCTCTGACTCTTGTACAGACACCACGTTGCTTTTCCCTTAGCCGTTGCTAAGCGTACACGTATAGACTTCTTGTACTTTGTAGGCTATTACATGCCTTGTAACAGTGAATAAAGTTATTGTTACTAATTATTCATAGCAGCAGTGTTACTGATTCAATCGCAATCTTTCGGACCAATAACGCGTCGTAGGTCGCCTTCCCTATCAGTCACCAGTAGGGATAAAACCTACACTTCGATTTTGATCTCTTCCTTAAGGAGTGTTCAAAGCTGCGGGTGGTTCTTGCATTCACTAACGGTCGGTCCGGTCCACTCCCGATACGGTTCTTTGACCGTTTGTTAAACGGAGAAGTGACGTCGCAGGCTTGCAACGTCACAATATATATAGTAATTGCAGAATTATTTATATTTTACTCTAAATGTATACATATATGAACACTAGTTTAAAAATACTTATCGTTGTATTCGTTAATGAGTCAAGCCGAAAATAATGCGTTGTGGTTTTTAATCTTCATCACTGTCCTCATTAATAATAGGCGTAACTTCAGTTTGATTAAAAATGGTGCTAAGTATTTCAGCTGGCCGTATAATAGTATGGAGGTATCGAGCATGGGATAAGTAATAAATAATAGCTGCTACGTGTGAACAACAGCCAATAGTACGGTTACCGTTGGCACATTCGCAACAATAGCGTTTTATACCGGAGTATCCGATTGAATTGGGTGTATAATCAATATAACATTTATGTTTTCCGGCTGATGTGTCGCGATTTAACTTTGAATTTAACGATATTATTTTCTTGGATTAAGTAATTAATATTTATATTATTGTGTGTTCATCCATGATTTCCGCCAGATATGAAATTGCTTGTGAAAATTGGTAAGATCCCGTGAAAAGAATTTTTAAATCTGCTTCTGTCATTTCCGGAAAATCAAGAATATCTGCAGAGGATACTGTTTGAAATGGAGTCGTTTTGCGGTTCCAATTGTTTTCCTGAACTTGTATCGCTAACGTATTTTTTACTCTCCCTTGACTCGATATCCTACTTATTATCTGATCAGAGAGTGTGACATCAGAGTTCAGCCGTTTTCCAAATCTATTATTTAAGAACCCTGCAATTCGGAAGTAAGAACCAATTTTTGGGAGGAATTTATTGTCAAGTTTATGTAAAAACTGATACTTTTGACCGAGTATACCATGGTCTGCCTCTACAACCCAACGAAGTTTTGTTACGGTTCGAGAAAAATTCGACTCTTCCGTCGAAAGCTGAGAACGTTTACCTTTTAAAGCAGGCATGAGAACTTTAAAACCAAGATCTTTTAAATGAGATGTAACATCGCGAAAGCCTCTGTCGACAATACAAAAGTCTCCCGGCTTCATGAGGGTTTTCAATCCATTTGGATTTTGAAGAACAACGCGCATTATCTCGGCATCATTTTGATTAGCATAGAATGGACCGACTATATCTACAATAAAGCTATTCGTTGTACAGATTGTAAAGGGTTTGCACAATGGTACCTTTTTTTGGCCTGAATATGATTTACGCTGGTACTCGTTATTGGTACTTTTCTGGTGACGAATATATGTCCCACCGAAAATCAACGCTAGATGGTTGCCGATGTTGTGCAATTGTTTTGCGATGTTAGAAGTTTCATTCTCTATGAAATATTCGTGGGTAAAAGCTGTGACTCCAAAATGAAAAGGTAAAATATCTTTTTCGAAACTATGTATTACAGAACTACAATATTGCGATATTTTTTGTTCATGATCCAACCCAAGCGTTGCCGCTATAAGATTGTTAGAATTCCCCGTTCGTAGTTTAAATAAAAATACAACTAATGCTTGCGTTACATCACGCTGTTGAGAGCTTCTCCTTGATGTCATCATTTCACGGAGTTCGATGAGATTCTCCCATGTAAACCCCGTGAATACTTTGAGTCTCTCTTCAGATAATGTGTGAAATCGCCAACTTTATCATAAATGGTGGAGTCGTTAGTAACCGAAAGATATTCAAAATAATCTCAAAGTTCGTTCGCGTCAATTAAACTAGTGTTTGAATAAATTCTTAAATTCGGAATTACATCTTGAATGAAACGGTTTTTTTATTAAATATCCTGGACAGCATCGATTTTCTTTGGGAACATATAATCTTCGAAAAAGAAACACCTGTTTTCTAGCTTCGGATGGAATCGTAGAAATATTAGTTTTTGAGCCACAGACAAAACAATAAGCGTGCGTAGAAACCACTCTGGAATATTGCATTTCGATGTATTCAGAATCTGATCTAACAGATCTGGGACGGTTAGAAGTTATGAATGATGGGTCACCTGTCGTTGTGAGGACATACTAGAGGTACTTTCGAGTAATGATAAATGTGATTCGTTGGTAGACGAGGAAGTTGAAAATGCCTGAATTGGGGGACTTTGAAGCGAATCTGACGGGTCCATGGATGTGGAGGCTGAAGGTGCCTGATCCAGAAGGGGTTGAAAAGAATCTGACGGGTCCAAAGATGTGGAGGCTGAAGGTGCCTGATCCGAAGGAGTTTGAAACGAATGTGATTGATCCATGGACGTGGAAGCTACATGGGTTTCTATTGTTGTTGGCCGAGACCTCAAAGCTCTCTGATGCACACTTTCTTTACAGAAAAATACTAGAACACGGCAGCTTTTACATACAACATCACCCACTTGCACCACTTTTTTCAAAATGTTTGTGTAGTCTACAGCCTGAACTTTAGTTTTAATTATCTGCTTTCGACCACGTATTGCACGAATTAATCGTCTACACTTAATACACCTTGCCTCGCGATCAACAGTTTTCGAAATAATGCCAGACATTATAAAGATCTGCAAATGTCCAAGTTGTCTGGAATGCCGTTGAAGACTGATTTCAATTTTTGTGCATTTCATTGGACTTCCTTGGGTTTCTTGGAATACCTCTCACAAGTAAAGGGAAGGGGAACTTGCAAAATATGCGCAGCTATTGGTAAGGGAAGTAATATTCTTCATTGGTTGGTACCGAAGGGTGGGTGGACTTACACTTTCGACAGGTGCCACCACTCTCCCAAAAAGCTAGGATTCCTTGGAGGCCAGTTTTTACGACGGTCATTGTATTAATCGTCGCTGATTATTGCGCGGCCAGAATCATAAACTAATAAAAACGTGGTAAAAATTAACTACCTCTGTACCTGCAAAGGTGAGTCCGTTCAGGTATATGTACCGTCACATTGTCCTTTCTCGTTCGGTTGGAAGGCCAGGGAAAACGGTCAACTCCGGGATTTTATAGGCACTGAGGCCGGAGTTGACCGTCGACGGTAAATGCATTATGCTGGTGTTTTATAATACTTTTTTATGATCCAAAACTATTTTTGTATGTATTTTGCTTAAAAATGTTACTTGAATATTTTTAAAACATTAAAAAAATATTGTTAAACTCATATGAGTAAACCACATACATAATAAGAAATTGAAAAAATGAAGTTTGACGTATGGAAAAAAAACTGCTATCGACAGAATTCGAACCCCAGAGTATCCGCTCCGTAGTCGGACGCCTTAACCGCTGTGCCAACCGGCGATGTTGTAAGCGTTGCGAACATTCAGGTATACAGGGTGTCCCAAAATTCGTGTACTTAATTGAAATGGGAGGTTCCTGAGACCATTCTAAGAGACATTTTCCTTTGCACCAATGTCAACTGCGACTTTGTTTAGGAGTTATTAACGAAAAACACGGACCAATCAGAGCGCGCCCTGGCCCGGCGCGCCACGTCGCACAGTGGGACGAATGTACGAAAACCCGCGACATTGACTAAAATTTGAAGTTTATTATAAGACTTTGGTGGCATATATACTTGCTTTAGTGCATCTTGACGAGCGTCATCCACATATAGCAAATCGAAAAAAAATTTTTTTTATGTGCTTTATAGTCGAAGAAAAAAAAATGCTATATTTTTCTTACGTTTATATTACAATAACCATGAATGGAAAGAAAAAAAAACTTGGACGAATTTTTTTGTTCTACATCTATGAAGCAATAAAAAATTTTTTTTCGTTTTTTTCTTTGCAAATTTTTTTTATTTTTTGAAAATGGTCTTTTTTTCATTTTTAAAGAGTCCGCCAGGATTTGCCAAAAAACGGGCTTCATGGTCTTTTTTCTTTGGTATTATGTGAGAGAAATTCGTTGAGATTACACCCGACCACACCCGACCGCGATCGGCATTTGGGTTTAAAAAGTGGCGGGAACCTCCAAATAAGCAATACTGCTTTTAATACTGGCTTAACTGACTCCGATCGGGTTTAAATTTGATACAGGTACTTATTGATAGACACTTAACACTTTACCGACCGGTAGCCTATTTATCAGCTTTTTGTCCCCGACCACAGTGGGACAAATGTATCGAAATGCTGGACATCGCGTTTAGCATCCCTTTCAGTTTTTGTATCGCCTTGAGATTTTAAATATCCATGTTTTCAGTAGCATAGAATACGAATCTGAAGTCAAAAATTTTTTTTCAAATTATTGGAAATAAGGAAAAATAACTCATTTATTTAGAAAATTCGCTAAAAGCAGGATGTATTTTTATATCCTATAATTTTTCGGACAAGTTCTGTTGACAATTCATACTATTGAACCTCAGAAAATAAGTTTTAAGTTAATATCATCAGATATCACTGATTCATTACATTTATAGAATTTAATTTTTGTCAGATAGGTTGTTGGTTTTAAAAAAATCATGATTTTTTGGTGTCGGTGGTACGCCGCGACATCGCAACGAACAAGAGTTTCTCGATAATGTGAACCCTCTCCGATTTCGATGATTTTTGGATATGTTGTCAAGACCATGATTCTGAACAACATTTCTCTTTAGACTTTTTGGCGATCGACTTTAGTTTACGAGATAAGTAACTTGTAATTGTAAATCGATCGATGTACTATCTGAACTATCTCCTCTCCGATTTCGATGAGCTTTGGATATGTTGTCAAGACCATGATTCTGAACAACATTTCTCGTTAGACTTTTTGGCGATCGGCTTTAGTTTACGAGATAATCGTAAAAAAAGAGAAGAAGCAGAAACTGATTGAATTAAAAACTCACGTATTCAGCCGTAAATCCATTTGCTGCTTCGAAATGTGTGTCACTGGGTCACTCGGTGACGAACTGCACAGATGTCTTCAGGTATACGGCAGTACCGAAAGCCAAGGGACGTACGGCCAGGTCGACGAACTGCACAGCCGGTGATAGAAGGCCTAAGGGATGCGCGGTCAAGTCGACGATCCAGAATTTCACTTTCACTTTCGAATCGATAAATAATTCGTATGTTTATTTCACACAGATGCCTTGAAATTTTTCCACACTCACAATCACTGTTCACATTTGTCAACACATAGTTATGCACTAATAATAATTGCCATATCCCTTGTACTGCTGCACAAATCACAACAATCAGGTAATGCAATCACTAGACTGCGGATTTCATGCATTTGCAGCAAACGTGAGTAGGTGCATTTTAAGACAGTAGAGAGATTAAAATAATTTCAAAAAACCATAGTATTATTTTCAACTTCTTAAAATGATCACAGTGAGAATCAAATATCTGTCTGTGTGTGTGTGTGTGGTGTCGTCGTAATATAATCTGTACTCATTCTTCATCATCATATGATTTAAAAAGTTCACGCGGTATATGGATCATCCGACGATCGTAGTGATATATCTGTAGAAACAGTTGACGAGCGGCCGCATCATGCTGAGGCATACCCATAGCACGGGCGTGCACGTATAGGCAAAATTAAATGTAGTAGTAGCTGCAGTTTTTCGCAAATCTCTCAAAAACTAAGGCTGAGCGGCGGTTACATGTATAGGAAAAAGTTGTTCAGAATCTTCACCCTGACAACATATTAAAAAAATCATCGAAATCGGTGAGGTGGGACCTTTTATGCACAATTACCAAAAATATTTTTAAATAAAGGAAAAAAAATGGTGATTATAATTGATTAATAAAGTTTAAAAATTTAACAATCCAGTACGAACTTATGCAATCATTTGATATTTAACAAAAAATTATAATCTCTAAACAAGCTCTCCGATACTCTCTACGCGAATGCTTGCTAAGAACTGATTCGCAGTTTTCTTCTCGAAGCGGCTCAACGCAGCAAGAAAACAAATGCCAAATTCGGAAAGAGAACGTTGAAAACAAACGCTACACGATAACAAATGCAAAACGCGATACGAGAGCAACGTTCGAAAGAACGAGCGTAACGGCCAGAGCCAGAAATCCCTATTTCACATGTATCTAAAATCTAAGATCAAATAAAATATATTAATTGGTAGGGGCGTGCGAGATTCCGGTCGGGACGGGAATTTCTCGCGGGATTCCCGAAAGTCTCGGAATTCCCGAAATTATCTTTGATTCCCGACATTTTGAAATTTTCCATACTTCCAATAATTGCAAGAATCTGAAAGCCATTGTGTTCTCGAAGATTACATATCTTATTAGTCGGGAATGTTTATGTTAGTAATACTGTAGAAAGTAATTGCGAATAACGATATTTTCGGGAATCCCAAATATTATTCTATATCCCGTACATTGTCGGGAATCCCGAAAATTCTCGGGAATCTCGCACACCCCTAGTTAATACTTAATTACTATGGTAGATGACTAGAATGTGTTACATAAAAAGGAAAAGTACAAATACGAAACGGAGAAGAAAGTACAGGAGAAGAACAAAATATAATACAACTAAAGATACATGCACAGAACTAAAAAGAGAAAAAAGAAGACAGGGGCGTACTGCAGGCTCGTTGCCCACGCTAATAACACTGTCCAACAGCCAAAAAGTATTTCGATTCCCACTATGCGATTCTTATAGAGTTTTCCGCGCTGATTCCGAATCTGTTTTTAATTTTTTTCCTATATGTTACACGAACCCTTTAGGGAACTGAGGATCCGTGAACGATAAATGCGTTGGACTCGCGTGAAGAAGGACAGGAGAAAATTCGGTCGGAGGTTGGATATTCGTGAGAGGTTTCAGTCAATTGTTCCACCCGCGTGTTACGGTTCACAAAACAAGCACTTTATTGTTGCTGAGGCTACGGACGCACTTTAACCCGAAAGAACAGAGCTCGCAGGGGAGATTATTCTACGTGTTTCTCGCAGAGGAGATTATCGGTCGTTTTTGAAACTTGCTCGTAGCTATTATATAATTCGCGTGTGTACTCGCAGAGGAGGTTACAACGGAACCAACTTCAAAACTGGCTGGGGGTCCTATTTACCGGTAATCGGTGGATTCCCCCACCGTACACACATACGGGAGCTCGCTTCGAGGTGAAGACTCGCCGCGGTGCTGTAGGGACGACGAGGGGGGTGGTCGCGGCGCTGAATCATACGAAACTGTATCGTTCGCGTTTAACAAACCGCCCGCCTTGCGCGGTCGCGCAACAGAAACGGATAATCTATATATCTCGAAGAGCTCCCCATACATACGTACACATACACACACATACTAACTATTTACAATATTTACAATGTTTCGGATGATGACACCTGGGCCGACGGCCGGCCGCGACTATTATGTCACGTAGGTCGTGACGTCGCACGCTCGACAACATTATTCGGGGGGTGCCTTCAGTTGTTTACTGGTAACTGGCAGACGCGAGTGATGGGTCGTTTATATGTTGAGGACGCGGTCTTAACCTCCACCACTCGTACGTGGCCGTCTTTACCTGGGAACGTTTTTACGACCCTCCCTAATTCCCATTTGTTAGGAGGTAGTAGGGGGTTGTCCAAGAGGACTACCGCTCCTACAGTCAGATCCTTTTGTTCAGTTTGCCATTTGTACCGCGACTGCAGTTCCTGCAAGTACTCGCGGGACCATACGCGCCACAGCAGTTCGTGGAATTTTTGCACTTGTTGCCATCGTGATAAGTGCGTTGTCGGCTCGTCAATCACGGGAGGAACCGGACGTGAAATCAGCGGACTACCGGTTAAAAAGTGCCCTGGCGTAAGGATTTCAAGACACTCTGGGTCGTCGCGCACCCGAGTAATCGGACGCGAGTTTAACGTGGCTTCCACCTTGCAAAGCAGTGTGGACATCTCTTCGGAGGTTGACGCGAACGACCCCATGATACGACGAAGATGATGCTTGGTTGACCGGACTGCGGCTTCCTGCATTCCTCCGTGATGAGGAGCGCCCGGGGGATAGAACTTCCACTGAATTCGAAGAGTGGAGCATCGATTTTTCAATTCCGGCGAATTTGTGACTTCGACGAAGTGTCGAGCGAGTTCGTTGGACGCGCCTACGAAATTCGTGCCATTGTCGCTAGTGATCGTCTGAGGAGCACCACGTCTGGACGTGAAGCGGTCGAAGGCTGCGAGGAAGGCAGCCGTGGAGCAATCATCAACCAACTCTAAATGGACCGCGTGAGTAGCAAAACAGATAAATACTGCAATGTATTTTTTATAAGTTCGCTTTCCGCGCCCGGGTGCGTCTCGTACTTGGTAGGGACCGGCGTAATCGACTCCAATGTGAGAGAATGGAGGGGACGGACGGCAACGTGACGTCACGAGGTCTTGCATTACCTGCGTTGCAGTTTCCGCCCGCCAACGCGCGCATTTGACGCACTTATGAATCACGCGACGGACCGAATTACGCAACCCTAGGATCCAATATTTTTGTCTTGTTGGGTACGTCGTGATTTGATTTCCGCCATGCAAGGAGAGAAGATGCGATTCCCGAATAATGAGGTCGGAAACGTGATGTTTCGGCAATATCGCGGGGTGCTTCGTTTCCCAAGGCAGAAAGGAGTTTCTGAGCCTCCCGCCTACGCGTACGACTCCGTATTGGTCGATGAAAGGGTTGAGCGGTAAAAGTGACGAGCTATTGGTCAACGGTTTGTTCCGCGCGAACGCGGCGATTTCGGTTGCGAACGAGCTGCGTTGGATTATTCGCAGTATTGTTATTTCCGAATCGCGTAGCTCCGAGACGGTGAGGAACGAGGGGGGCGCGGTGCTTGTTTGCTTTCGCACCGTGTTTATAAATCGCCGCACGTGACAGAATACGCGGGTTAGGCGTTGCCAGCTAGAGAAGCGAGACAGAGCATCCCAATCTTTGATTGTGACCGTATTATGTACGGCGGTTTTACATTTTTCCTCCTCCGTTTCGTAGGTCTGCTGAACGGGCCAGTCTTCTTCGTCCCTCTTCAACCACGATGGACCCTCGATCCACAGCGTCGATGACAGCAGTGCCTCTGCACTTACACCACGCGAATTCAGGTCTGCAGGATTGTAGTGCGTCGGCACGTGTCTCCAGACGGCATTCGGCAGTGTGGAGTGGATCTTGGACGTCCTGTTGGCCACCATGGTCTTCCAAGCTGCTGGGTATTTCCGCAACCATGCGAGGACAATCGTGGAGTCCGTCCAGCAAACTGTCTTCGTTACCGGTATCCCGATCGAGTGGGTCACGTGAGCGGCCAATTCAGTTAGCATGACGGCTCCGTTTAACTCAAGGATAGGGATAGAGACAGTTTTTATTGGAGCTACTCGCGATTTAGCTGTGAGCAGCGTTGTATGCGTTTCGCCGGTGAGCGACGTTACGCGGGCGTAAATCGCGCATGAAAAGGCGGCACGAGATGCGTCGCTGAATCCATGTAGTTGGATTTCGAGTGAGTCAGGGGCGTACTGGATCCACCGCGGGACCCTCATTGCGGTTAAAGCACGCCAGTCCATACAGAAGAGGTTCCAGGTTTCGCGGGTGTCGTCCGATACGCAGTCATCCCAGCTGATTCGTTCGAGCCATTGTTGCTGCATCAAGATTTTGGCTCGAACAACAATTGGAGACAACCATCCTAGAGGGTCGAACAACGTCGCAATCTCCGAGAGCAATTCGCGCTTGCTCATCTTCTCCTTTCTGACCGCCAGTTTTTGTAAGTCAAAATAGAACGCGTCGTCCGAGGGGATCCACCTGATTCCGAGGACTTTGAGTTCCGAAGCATTGAATATTCGCAGATCCACCGCGTGTGAATGTGTGGTTTCGGGAATATTTCGCAGGGATTCGGCATCGTTGCCCGCCCATTTTCGCAGATTGAATCCGCCTCGAGACAACAGCTGACAGACTTGTATTCTAGTCTGTTCGAGCAGCTGTTTGTCCGGCGCGCCCATGAATACGTCGTCGACATAAACACTGTTGCAAAGAATCGGGGACGCGAGGGGGTATTCCGAACCTTCCAACTTGTTTACTTCTTGTATAACGCGCATCGAGAGGTACGGGGCGCAGGCGGTTCCGTAGGTTACCGTATTCAATTCGAACGTCTCGAGATTACCGGTAGATTCGCTTCTCCACAAGATGCATTGATATTTGCGATCTTGTGGGTGGATGAGAATTTGACGGAACATTTTCTCAATGTCCGCCACTAGAACATATTTGTGGATTCGCCACGCTAATAAGATGTGAGTGATATCTAACTGTAACTTCGGACCAGTAAGTAGGATGTCGTTTAAGGAGTATCCGCTAGACGTTTGGCTCGACGCATTAAAAACGACTCGGAGCTTTGTAGTCAAGCTTTCCTCTCGGAGAACGGCGCGATGTGGAATGTAATTCCTCGAACGGTCGACGCCATCGAGACGGTTCATGTGGCCGAGCGACTCATACTCGCGGATGAACGCATTATATTCGCATTTTACCGCCTCGTTTTCGCGTAGTTTCCGGGTCAGACGTGCCAGTGACGCGGTGGCTCCTCGGGGACCGACTTGAGAAACGGTAACCGCACCACGAATCTGCCGGTAGCGTCGCGCGAGTAGGTTTTTTCGAAGTGCCGCTCGCATTCTATTTCCAAGGGAGTGAGGATACGCGTTTCAGGGACCGCTTCCGTTTCCCAAAAACGAGTTAACGCACGTTCGAGTGGATCCGTGATTGTCCCGTGATGCGTGGTAACCGCGACGCGATGGTTTTCCGGGGTATTGATGCATCCGGACAAGATCCAACCGAATACCGTATTTTGCGCAATCGGTCCTTGGTTACTGGGGAGTCGAACGCCAGGTCGTAGAATTTGCGCGAAGATATCCGCGCCTAGGAGCAATTCGATACGTTGCTTTGATGCGGGCTCGGGGTCCGCGAGCGCGAGATCGAACAGGGCGCTGTAATTTTCCATCTGGATCGCCGGCGGCGCGTACTGCGTTATACCGCGCACTATGAACGCACGGGTTGACAGTGCTGGTGACTCCTGTTTGGACGAACCTATCCGCAGTTGCACACTATAATCAATGTTGCTTGTTTGTTCGCCGCCGAGGCCGGTCACGGAAATCGGTGCTCGGACTTTTTGTAAACGTAGCTGCTGTACAAGATTGGTGGACACGAACGAGGATTGAGACCCCTGGTCTAATAGCGCGCGGGCTAATCGCGACTGACCGTTGGGCGCGAAAACTTTGACCATTGCGGTAGCCAGTAGGACAGTCTGAATGCCATTCGGACTGGCTTCGGCGAAATGTGTCACAACGTTACTACCGATTTCTTCTGAATTCGCGGGCCGCGCAGGGGCTTGAGCCGATAACGGTGTCTGAAGAGTGGTAGACGCGTCTAATCTCGAGGGCTGGACCGAAGATGCATGGTTTCGGTAACCACTCGTTTTGGGTCTGCTGAGGGCCCTGGATTCTCCGCGGTGCAGCAATGTGTGGTGCTTTTCACCACACTGTCTACACACGTTTGTGCTCGGGCAATTCGACACGGTGTGATTCGCGCCGAGGCAATTTATGCACGCGTGTTGACTTTTCAGCGTCTCGAAGCGCGCTAGTGGCGAGAGGCTACGGAACATGCTACAGTCGCGGGGTACGTGCGCTTCTTTGCAAAGAAAGCAAGTAGGAGACGGCCTACTTTCTTCAATCACGTGCGCGTTCGTTTTTTGTCGTAACGGTTTCGCAGGACCCGCGGAGGATTGTAGTTGTTGCGTCGGTTGATTGGACATCTTAACCGCCGCGGTTTGTTCTAAAACAAACTTTTCCATCGCCGCGTATGTTGGGTAGGTTCGTGCATCTCCGAGGGTTTTGTTCCACTCCGTTTCTAATTCGCGGTCGAACTTGCTCGAAACGAAATAAACGAGATGATTCTCTTTCGTGCCTCTACCTAACTTGTACAACGCCTCGAGGGTGTTACGATAATGAATCGTGAACTGATTCAGCGAGTCGAGCTGCGACAATTTGATCGATTTCAAGGAATAAAGTTTTTGCATCAGCGTATGTACAATGACTCGTTCGTTATCGTAAATTTCCTTGAGACGTGTCCAGCCGATCTGGAAGTTCGCGTCCGTTACATCGAGGTGCTGTATCGATTCTAGTGCTTCGCCCGACAATGCGCTAAGCAAGTACTGCAATCGTTCTGAGCCCGTCAAGGTTTCGTTTACAATTACCGCGGAATTGAATCGCGATTCGAACGATTTCCAACGCGTGTAATCGCCGTCAAATTTCGGGAGTTCGATCCGGGGTAATTTAACATGCGCGGGACGAGTTACCATGCTAGCTGGAAACGCCATAGATGAATTCGCCGCAGGGGGTGTGATGGGGGGGCGTAGATGGGCCAGCTGCTCCCGTAGGTAGGACCAGCCATCAAGGTACGCGTCCTCCATCCGATCCATTGTTCCGGCCTTGAAGTAAGGTAGGTCTTCTTTCGTCCGGTCCGCTTTCCGGTACGCTTGGAGGTACCCGTTGAAAGAAGTAATCTGGGTCCAGGTCTCCTGATACATGGTCAGCCTGGTGTCCAGATACTCCACGGTGTAGTTGTCGACCCCTTTTTTCTTCGTATTCGCCAATATTTTCGTGAGTTGAGCAAACGCCTGTGTTTGCCGCTCCAGCACCGCTTCGAAGGTCTCCGTGACACTTGTATTCATGTTCACAGCGTGTTTTTACTTTGAAAGTCACGAGACCCGACACGAACGTTTGAAATGGACGGTTGGTTTCGCCTCTAACGTTTTCCGAACGATCCAGGTTTCTTCACTAATCCGGCTCGAAGGACCAAAAACTGTTACACGAACCCTTTAGGGAACTGAGGATCCGTGAACGATAAATGCGTTGGACTCGCGTGAAGAAGGACAGGAGAAAATTCGGTCGGAGGTTGGATATTCGTGAGAGGTTTCAGTCAATTGTTCCACCCGCGTGTTACGGTTCACAAAACAAGCACTTTATTGTTGCTGAGGCTACGGACGCACTTTAACCCGAAAGAACAGAGCTCGCAGGGGAGATTATTCTACGTGTTTCTCGCAGAGGAGATTATCGGTCGTTTTTGAAACTTGCTCGTAGCTATTATATAATTCGCGTGTGTACTCGCAGAGGAGGTTACAACGGAACCAACTTCAAAACTGGCTGGGGGTCCTATTTACCGGTAATCGGTGGATTCCCCCACCGTACACACATACGGGAGCTCGCTTCGAGGTGAAGACTCGCCGCGGTGCTGTAGGGACGACGAGGGGGGTGGTCGCGGCGCTGAATCATACGAAACTGTATCGTTCGCGTTTAACACTATACGTCCAGTTTTTGAGAAAATGGAGTTTTAAAAAAAGACATATTTTTCAAATTTAAACAAATATTGTGATGTTATTATAAAAGATATTGAATTGTTCTGTACAGTAAAAGATTCTGTAGATTTTCCCGAATACAGTGATATCCAATATTAATACATTATGATTGTTTAAACATGTTTAAACAATGATTAAAGACGGAGAGACACCACTTTTGCACCAATTTTTGCGGATATTTTCGAATTTATCTCAAAAAATAAGGGTCCAGCGAAAAATCGGACTATACCACGCGATAGAGCAGACTTTTATCTTGAAAAACCCCCGTTTAAAGTTTGCGACATAAACCTTTTTATTCGAACCAGAAAGCAAAATATCTTCGCGCGACATGAGTTTCCGCCAGTGGCGCTCGGGACGGGATACGGCGCAGCGACGGGATACGGAGCGGCGAACGACCGTTCTGGTGGTGAGCGCCACTGGTGACAACTCATGTCGGGCGAAGATATTTTGCTTTCTGGTTCGAAGAAAACGTCGACCATGCAAACTTCATAGGGGGGTTTCTCAAGATAAAAGTCTGCTCTTTCGCGTGGTATAGTTCAATTTTTCGCTGGACCCTTATTTTTTGAGATAAATTCGAAAATATCCGCAAAAATTGGTGCAAAAGTGGTGCATCTCCGTCTTTAATCATTGTTTAAACATGTTTAAACAATCATAATGTATTAATATTGGATATCACTGTATTCGGGAAAGTCTACAGAATCTTTTGCTGTAAAGGACAATTCAATATCTTTTATAATAACATCGCAATATTCGTTTAAAGTTGAAAAATATGTCTTTTTTTTAAACTCCATTTTCTCAAAAACTGGACGTATAAGAAAAAAATTAAAACCAGATTCGGAATCAACGCGGAAAACTCTATAAGAATCGCATAGTGGGAATCGAAATACTTTTAAAAAGTTGAAATTTGTTGGACAGTGTAATTATTAGGGGTGTGCGAGATTGGCGCCCGAATAGGGACCTGAGAAAAGAAAGTCAGCGCCACACTAAAGTATGCCGATCAATTATTGCGTACGAAATCAATGTAAAAAATTTTTTTCTTTCCTTTCCGTTACTATTGTGTGAACTTCCGTTGCGAGCGTTCCACGGGCGAATTTTTTCTTCTTTTATTTTGTAATTAGTCTATTCTAGTACGAGCGTAATCAAGCGATTTTCTTGTTCCTTTTTTCGGCTATACCGTAGCAAGCTTAATCGAACGACATCCTTGTTCGGCTTTACTGTTGCGAGCGAATCTTTTTCTTCCCGCTGGAATACATTACGCGTCACCATGGGGCTCTCATGGATGTACCGCCTGAAGATGGACAGCTCATCAGCGAGTTCAACACGTTTGGAATCGGTACGGGAAGGGATCGTAGTCCAGATGCGACAAAGGCTGGTAGCCTACGTGCGCTGAAATCCTGAAAGCTTCGCCGATAAGCCCGAAGACGAACCATGGTATCAGGAGGAAGCCGACCAAACGAAGGGTCTGGCCGGTTTCCAAAATCAGTTGGCAGCAGGATTCTTCAATGCTAACACGTCCACCCCACACCGTTATGGACCAGATGGGAAAGTGGAACTGTCATTTCGTCGGACGCGATCCGCATGGATTTCTGGAACGCGTCCACGAGCTCCAGAAGGCCTATCGATTAGCGGACTTCCGGATGCTGGAGGGATTTCCCAAGCTGCAACGCCACCTCGACCGACAGATCGTTGACCGATACCAAGGTCCAAATGAGCCGATACGCTCCTGCATAACCGCCATGACAACCTTGCTGCGGAGATACGGAGGATATTCTCCCGAACGATAGTTGGACGGTCTGTATTGCCATATGCGGGACGAGCTCTAACTAAAGATCAGAAGGAGCGACTTCACAGACATCCAGCAATTAATACAACATGTCGGAGAGGTTGAGGAGATACTCTGCAGAATGCATAGCGGAACATGCTCGAGCCCGGACAACCGTCAACCAACTCGCAGGACCGCGCTAACTGCCATCAGCCTGTACAACCGGAGCACGCATTGTTGGCGGTACAATCACCCAGGCCACTCCCACTTCAACTGCAAGAATGAGCCCGTAAAGTTCTGTGGCAGAGAGAACGAGCTGACGCGCGACCGTGCCCACGGGATCACCAGGGAAACGAGCCACGAACCGAGCCCGTCTAGCCAGCGAACCAGCCCCCAAGATCCAGGGTCGGTATGTTCATATGTAAATACCATCATGACCCGCAAAGTCCGAGACTCATCTAGACTGCAGCATTTCCGGAACCGGAATCATCAACGGCATCCCGAGTACTGTAATCCAGGAAGGTTGCCTGTACCATCACGTGCTACACACACTCGACTTCGACGACCATCCAGCACCGGACGAGTGGAAACTGTGCGTAGTCACATGCGACTGTTCTCGCGTCCTCTGCGAATCCCACGATGATCCGACCGCCGGTCACCTGGGGATCGCAAAAACTCGTCTCTGCCCCTTGTACTACTGGCTCGGAATAATAACACAAGGCTCTCCAACAGTTACCAGCCGGCCTGATGCATGCCACACCTGTCGACCAGCCATAGTAGATGGTCTACGCCGACCTAGTAGGGCCATTGCCACGATCCAGTGCGTGTAACACCACCCGCTCATAATCCAAGATCGGCGCACAAAATGGATCGAACTACGGCTTCTGAAGAAGGCCCACCGGATCGGCCATCACACGAGTCATCTGAGAACTTGTAGTCGTGCGCCATGGTTGTTCGAGCGTACTCGTTACCGACAACGGCCGTCAATTCATCGGAAACAACGTCGAGCATGCGCTCAAAGAATGGGACGTCAAACACCGACGCACACCACTCTACGCTCCCCAGTGCAACCCGGTCGAGCGCGTAAACAAGGTCGTCAAACCATGATTAGCCAGCATACCGGTCGATCACAACAAGCCTGGGATCTGTACTGCCCCGAGGTGGCATTCGTCTACAACATGGCCGACCACAGCGCCATAGGATACTCGCCAGCTTATCTCAACACAGAGAGGAAGGACATCCCGCCAGGGAGCCTACAATACTAGTCCGGTCCCTCAACAATTACAGTTTGGAGCACAGTCTACGACAGGCGTGGGCACGGGTTGAGCCCCTCAAACGCCTGCTTCCCCCACCAAGCTTCCTTTCGGTGGCGCTCCTCGTGGCTCCGATGCACGAGGCCTGCGCACTGCTTGCGACAAGCGAAACGCGTCCTTCCTACATACTAACGACGGATGCTGGTGGGGGACAGTAGGCGCTACGGTGGCGACAGTTTTGCCTCAATTGAGGCAAAATTGCCCACGCCTGGTCTACGAGAAGCACGAGAGCTGCCTCGATGCAACACGGCCCGCAGCTTCCAGAATCAGCCGGAAGCAGTACGACAAGCACCGACGAAACTGGGAACCGAGCGTCGGAGCACTCGTGCTCAAGTGAAGTCACATCCTCTCCGACAAAAAGGCGGATCGGAATGCAAAACTATCCGAAAAGTATGCGGCCTGTTTACAGTATATCGCAGAGTGTCACCGGTCATCTTCGACCTCCGCGACGGAAGAGGAAAAATAAAAAATACTAAGCACGTTCACGTTCGTGGCTCCGACCAACCAGAAGCGGCTGAAACCAGCAGGAAGGAACGAGCAGCAGCCACACGCCAGCAGATCACTACTGATCAGGATGGTACGCCGATGGGAAGAAGAGGGCTATCGGAGGTACGTGGACTACGTCCACGTAGAGCCCCCCCCCCCCCCCACCCCAGCCACCAGGACCACGCCAGGCAACACAGACACGGTTAACAACGCCCCAGCTCGTCTGCCGCAGTTTCAAGAGCAATACCCGGAACGAAGACGGCCTGGCCCAGAATGCGGGGCCATTGCCAGGCCGATAGCGACCATATACCGAGCTGCCAACCATGGCTTAACGTAAGGGGCAACCACGCCATCTGCGCCCCCATCGGATCGCGATCCTCTCTCACCGTCCCGAGCGCGGTACAATCGCGATCGCATAATCGGTCAAGCCTCCCCGTGGTGTCTCGCTTCCGAAGAAAGAGAGGGATACGACGAGGCAATGATCCGTCGCGAGCCGCGTCTAAGCGAGTGCGATTTTTTTTAGACAGGTTGAGTCCTGTGTTATTAACCTGGAGATTTTTGCGTAAAAGTTTCCCAGAGCTATATTGCTCTCTACACTTTTGTAGTAATTATATATAAGATTTGATCCTGTGGGGGCTCAGTTTAGCCTTAGCTAACATTGAATTATTATTAGCAAGAAAATTTTCAAATAACTTTGCTATGCTCTATGAACCATACTAATAGTTTCGCCATGAGAAGTTTGAAATTGCTGCGATGAATGAGAAGCAGCCTTGACTTTGAAAGCAGTATATATGTTAGCTTACAGCTTGAACACTAGGGTGCTGCAGGAGGGTGTCTGATGAGAGTTGTAACAGGAAATTCTATGGACTTTCAGATATCTTCGGGAGTAGTAGAGAATCTTCGAGAAGGTTCCAGATCTGGGGGAACACACTTTCCATGATCCTTGCTTCCGTTTTCGATTTATATATGACGCGCTGAAACGCGATTTCATCGGAATTCGCCTGGAGCAGCTCCTGTCAGAGCTCCGACTCTCGCCAGTTCTTCTCAGCCCAAAATCGAATCCCCCGGGCGTTTCCGGGGCGCGTGAATTCGTAACCCGTCTCTCGGGCGCTTCCGTAAGAGGGTTACGACTAGGATTGCCATATTCTAGTGTCGCCAGGCTTCTTACCCTTCCGCCCCTCGTCCAGCTTGTCTGCTGAGTCCGCCTCACTCTTCCCACTAACTCTGACGCGTACCGCTAACTTAGCTTGCTCCACGTAATACGCGTCAGTGTTAGTGGGAAGAGTGGGGCGGAAGGGTAAGGGGCCTGGCGAGACTAGAATATGGTAACCCTGGTTACGACATCCCCGCTTCGATTAGCCGTGTGTCTTGGGCCGCCCTGCACACTGGACCGCTCGCCCCCGTAACGACGTCTGCACTGTGGTCTAGTATCAGATCCAGTACCGCGCCTCTGTTCCGTAATCCTGCACCGCATCTCAGTACCGTTCCGCGACCCTTCTTCGCTTATTCCAGTGGGTCTTGTCATAATTGCGCCGAACTGCATCGCCGCCAGTGTTGGAATTTTGCGCAGTTTTCACACGCATGTGTGACCAAATCCAGGGATGTACCTACGTCCTAAGTTTGTCGGAAAAGTGGTGAGGAACTATTACGACTATTACTGGCAGGAAAGTACCGGAAAATTTCAGAAGTTCATATCAGGTCGTTAAGTATGAAACTTGACAAAGAAAACGCGAACTTCTTGACATTTACCAAGTTTCATGCTTAACGACCTGATATTTTATATGTTATGTGTGCATACATATTAAAATTTAATACAACACACACATGTTATACATTCATATTTCAAAATCGAACCTTAAACAAGGTACCCCAATTTAGCCACACTTTTACGTTACTGACGCCAAAAATCGTTGCGCATGAGCGTGAAAACCGTGCAAAATCCCAACACTGGTCGCCGCAGTTTGTTTTGTAGTAATCGTGTCGAACCTCACCGCCGTTGTCCCGTACCACGTTCGCGTGTTGCATCGGCGTACCGCTCTCCGTACCGCTGCTCGACCCGAGTTTCGTGTCGCGTACCGTTTTCATTTCCGCGTTTCCGTTCCGCGATCCCCCAGCGCGGGACCTCCAAAACCGACAGCCCCTGACCGTTAGAATAAGCTGCGTAGGATGAAGTACACTGGCTGTGCGTACTCCGTAAAATATCGCCTACGCTGACTGTTAGCTTTTTTGTAACCGTAGTTAAAACGATGATCTCCTGCCGCTACCGCCGCGTCATGAGACACCGTCTGCTGCCGTCCACCCGCGGGAATATAGAATTAATCGGGTTTTACCCGATTTCGACTTCTGTTTATTTTATCTTTGCTCTTACGCAGACCCTGGAGTGCTCAAGCATCCATGCGAGAGGACATCGCAAAATCGCACCGTTACCCAGTGACTTCGGTCGTGAAACTGCGTTTCTGAACGCTCGAATATCCCGTGCTTTAGATTTTTTTATTTAAGGGTGGAAAAACTGCTCGAGCGAGAGTATAGTGGCACACTCACACACCGCTAGCCACATATACGTACGCGAGGATTGCAAGGATCCGGGCAGCTTTGATCCCGTTTCGCTAATACAAAGTTGGGGCTTCTCCGTAGTCACAATCGCTAGACGAAAGATCACTCTACCGCGGAAGCTTCCCAAGGTGGCCTACTTTTACGTTTTCGAGAAATAGTAACATTCGGCAGCATGATATCTGCCCAGGAGGCTGTGCACGCCGGCTTGACTAGCTGCACCGCGGCGCACTCGCACACAAACACGCTCGGGCAGCGTGTACGTGTGTCTCGGCGGATCGCAAGGGTACTGTTTGTAAACTTCAGGACGAACATCCGGCTTTTCCGCGTTTGGACCATAATCTTTATAAGGTCCACGACTCTTGCTAGAATATCTCGATTTACGAATAGCGAGACCCGATTCTTTTGCTACGCGCAAACGTTCGTGCCGTTTTGCCTGTCCGGCAATATTTCTGTTTTCCAGCACGGTTGCACGTGCTGGGGGCTCTTTACCTTTGAATAAAAATTTTTAAGATCTTCGTCGGCTGTCTTCTGACTTTCGACACTTCGCTTCTCTTCAAAACGTTTTCTATCACGCGTACGGGTACTACGATACTTTGGAGCGCCTTTAGATCAAGTAGGCTTAGCTCCATGCTCTTCACTCGTACTGGTATTGGTATTTTTATTTTCAGCGGACATTTCTGCTGGCTTAAGGTCTTCGGAAATCCAGAAGAAATTGCGAGCGCTCTTTACCTAATGCGTGACAAGCAGGGAGTGTAAGCTGAAATGGAAATAATTCAACCACTATATGTAGTTCGGCCCTGGGACATAGGCGGCGCTAAAATACTGGTCACATTTTTAACACGGCAGCTTACACCCCCAGGTGACAAGCACTGCTTATCGGTGCGGAACTATTGCTTTGCAGGACTGATGCTTTCACACGCGTTTGGTAAGAGCCTCTTTGCGCTAAATGCGTACGTTCGCCGTAGCTTGCAAATATACGATTTGAAATTTTTGGAGAAGTTAGAACAATTGGTTCGCTACACAACGTCACAAAAATTTTTGAAAAAATCTGCAAGTTGTCGGAATTGCGGATCAGGACTCTTGCTTGAACGCTCTGAAGGAGGGCAAAACGGATCTAGTGGTTCTTGAGGGAGGCTCGGTGCTTCGGGCGATCCGATATTTCCACGCGGCACCGATCGTCGCGGAATCCTACGGAACAGGATCCACCAAGCTGAGCGAGAGACCGGCGGTCGCTGTGGTGACGAAATCTTCCTCGATCAACGCATTAGGTGAGCCAACCTGGCGTTCTCTTCGACTGGATCGAATCGCTCCAGCCACAGCGGATACAAAGACAGCTTCGCCGGCTGGACGGCTCCGATCCACGCGCTCAAAGAAAAGGGCTTGATCAACTCCGAGGACGAGGCGGCCAACTTCTTCGCGGGATCCTGCGCACCAGGCGCACCCACCAACTCCAAACTGTGCCAGCAGTGCGTTGGAAGCCTCGCAGCCTCACAGCCGGCGACGATCGAGTGCGAGACGCGACCAAGTGCTCGCCGACCACGGCCGAAACTTTCAGAAGCGGAGCCGGAGCCATCGCGTGAGTTTTGTTGTTAGTTAGAATGCGGATCTTTATGCATTTATAGTCGGTGTACAAAGTATTCGTACTAGGGGTGTGCGAGATTCCCGAAAGTGTCGTTATTCGCAATTACTTTCTACAATATTAGTAACATAAACATTCCCGGCTAATAAGATATGTAATCTTCGCGATTACAGAAACAATTTTAAATTCCCTAAGTTTAAACAATTAGAGAAAACAATTACTTTCAGATACTTGTAATTATTGGAAGTATGCAGAAACTTCAAAATGTCGGGAATCACAGATATTTTCGGGGATTCCGAAAGACTCGGGATTCTGTCTCGATCCCGCTAGAAATTCCCGTCCCGACCGGGATCTCGTACACCCCTAATTTGTACACATTAAAAAAACAAATTACTTTTTCAAAATTGGACCCAGCAGCTTGAGTTTCTTTCCAGACGTTAGAAGGATTAGTTTACTAGCTAATGTGTAAATAATTTTTTTTTTAATTGTTATTGGTCGCAATTGCGAAGAAAATACTAAAGGTCACGATTTTAAAATTTTTTTATCTGTACCTGTAATGAAAATTTACAAGACGCCTTTGGTAGGTCTAAGTAAGTTATATACTTGTACAAAGTTTCATCGAAATCGATCAAGGATGTTACGAAACATATAATTGATTGAAAATCGCAAAGATCGTAAGAATCTGCGATTTAAATGAATCGCAAACCGTAAATTCAAAGATTTTTACATCTTACAATGCCCACAGCTTTTTTATGCGTCAACCAATTTCAATGAAACTTTGTACATACATATAGATAACTTACTTAGATTTACAAAATACATGTCTTAAATTTCCATTACGGGGACAGATAAAAAATTTCAAGATCGTGGTCTTCAGATCCTGTTCGCTTCGTAATTGCGACCAATAACAATTACATTTACACATTAGTTAGTAAACTAACCCTTCTAACGTCTCAAAAAAACTCAAGCTGCAGAGTCCAATTTTGAAAAATTTATTCGTTTTTATAAAAGGTGTACGAATACTTTGTACACCGACTGTATGAATTTTGACAATTTTCAAAAAATGCAGTTCGGCGTCGAGCGACGGCCGGAGTCGCTTGATGCCGGCACCACTCAGATTTGAGCGTGCGAGAAAAGCAAGGAGAAGGGTTGTGAGAAGGAGGGAGAAAGAATGGTCTCACTTGCTTCGCACACTGCACTTTATTTAGTTTACCGCTTCGCCGCGCGAATCGCCGATATACGGAACCGGAGATCTTGAACGTGCTTTTTTCTGCCGTTGGGAGCTTGCAAGTAATGGCATTACGACTTTCAACAGAATTGCTGGTATAATTGTGGAGCAAACTCTCCGCATTTTGTTTCATGCGTTGTATTGCATATTCTAATTTTCCATATATCCCTGTCGCTTGTGATGTGGGGACAAGATGTGCCTCGTTTACTTTTGGAACTCCGTTACAAAAATACGGGGCGCAATCTTGATGTTCCCCAAATACATGGCTGGGTATATTGTCTAAATCTCTAATCCAATCAGCAATTTTGTCTTTCCATTCTACTTTACTCTCTCGGCGAAACGTAGCAGCCTTCGTAACAGCGTTTCGAATTTTCATTACGCTGTTCCTGACGACTTTTTTCACTTTTGAGTATTTATGACCACCATAATTACCCGCTTCTCGTATTTTATTTGACAAATTTTACACATTTTATCTTCGCCACAACAATGTCCGGGTATGGTGGGAAATCCGTCAATTTTTTCAAAACATTTCTTTCACCATCGCCAATGTATTTATTATATATTAACCCATGCATTTCTACACTACATCGGAACCTTCGAGGATGATGTCACTTTCCATACTGGTGGAGCTCTGATTGGCTCCCTAGTTCTTATAACATACATGTTCTTTTGGTGTCGTATTAATATTTGCTGCTCTTGCGCAGATAACACAATATTTATTACGTACACCAACGCACAATATCTTTCGCGTGTAGTACCCTACGATAATAGCCGTTCCGGATGGACAACTGTAACTACCACTGCGATACGATCTCTTCATCCATGAATCGTCTGTTATCACAGGTATATGCGGAATACCGTCCATGACATCACCTCTCTCCATTGCTAATTGTCTTTCTACTTCGACAGCCGCTCGCATTTCTGCTCCTGTGGCACTTGCGAAAGCTTCGGACGCTTCCTTTTCATACTCTACATACGTTTTACGGCACATGCATGGAACATCAACAGCAGCCAGAAATTGTTCCAACTGCGTGTGGCCGGTCCCTGTCAATGTAGCACCAAAAACGCCACCTGTATTGACATCCAATATTTTGTCATCTGTCGGTTCGCTCCAGAAACTATCTTGGAAACGACACATGCGACATTCGACGAAATACTGCGTCTTGAGACCGTGACGAATCATTTTCGTTACAACAAGATCAGCGAAGTGGCATTCATTCAACCAATCCTTGGATATTCTTTGCAATTCTGCAAAAACATGCGAAAAGTTGACGATGCTCCGTCCACTGATCTCAGCAGAACGTAAACGATCTACGTCGATGTTCCCATCTTCGTGCAAAACGATACTTTCGATATCGTAGCCGTAATTAACATCCATAACTTTTGTCTCATACCTTCCATCCCTCCTAAATTCATCTTGTAGTGAGAACGGGAAATGAAGTACCGCATGTTCAAAAAAATTTTTTCAGCGCGTGGTATTGGAAAAACCACAATATTCTCGAAATTGTGCAAGTTTAACGAATTTTCTCAACGTTAAAAACGTTCTTACCATAATCTCCCTATTTTTCCCATATTCTGCAAAGTTTCAGCTTTAATTTTAAAAAAATTTCATCACTTTACCTCATTTCTATCGAAAGTTCTTTGATTTTGTCTCCGATTTGGACGAAAGGTCCCACTGTGCGTCGGATAGTTTAAACTTTTTGCTATCTTTACAATTGTGCAGTGCCAGCTGATAGAATCAGTGGTACTGCACTTGCAAGTGGATCTCGACGTCGGATAGTTTAAACTTTTTTAATACTTACAATTTCGAGGTGCCAGCTGAACTAGTACGTGCTGCTTTGCGTCGGGCAGTTTCAAGTTTTTTCTTTGCTGCCTTTGCTATTTCGTCTACGATGTACTGGGGTTCCCTAATGTCCTGGTTTCCTCTCTCCTTTCTGCTGTCGAGAATTTCGGGCAGCATACAATGCATATAAAACCGCGACAAATATGGCTCCATTTGAAGTTGCCAAAAGCCGTCTTCTCTCTCAACTCGAATTACCTTTATCCCTTTCCTAGTCCATACACAAAATAGGCAGTATTTTCTGCTCGTTATATGCAATTGTCCTTGCACTTGGTAGTAGTATTCGTGTGATTTGCTCATTGCGTTACCCGTACTGTCTTCAAACATCTCCCGGACGGTTTTGACTGTATGTAATGCCTCTTCCGGCGTTACATTTTCTGCGGTTTTCGGGCACTTTACTTCGACAATGCCGTCGTCACCGATCAAACCATCCGGTGATGCTCCCAAATAGGGAAGCGATGAGTTGATGAAAAGACCGCAATCTTTAATTGTTACATTCTCCTTTGCCGACAATTCTACGAGAGCAGTAGCTTCGTTCTGCTTTCCGTATCGTACGGCAGCAACGTTTAGAGTCTTTGGGCGGACCAGTACCTCTACCAGTTTGGCACACCGCGTTGTTTTTAATCGACGGCACACTTTGCCAAAGTTTGACGCTGTCAACATTTCTGACTTGTACATCAACTTGCTGTTGTTGCATTGACTAACGGTTTTTCATATGGGCTGTGTTACGTCCGATGACGTAGTGCGTAGTTATAAGACTATATAATCGTGTATTATCATATATATATATTGCTAGCAATAAGTACACACCCATTGTAACACGAACATAATAGTTATAAGTGCATGTTACCGTCGTGCGTAAGCGATCCACGCACCGCCTATTCTCCGCTCTATCTTTCATTTTCCTTTCCCATTCCACTCATAAATCTTACTCCAAACCCAATCCCGTCAACTGTCCCTGTTGCCACGCGACGCTCGGTAGTACGTCATCGCGTCCAGCGATCCCTACTCCTCGCGTTAGCGCTCCCTGACCTGCCAACCATTCCCACTCCTAATTACCCACTCCATTGACACCTCCCAAATCTAAGGAGCTCAATGGAGCATCCCATTCTTTTTAGCAGTGCCATTCCGGACTCCACCTGGAGTCATCCCCTCTCTTCTCAATCTCGCGTTCTAGTTCTTGCGTTATTAACATTAAGTATTCTGTGTAGCCTTCAACGGCATATTCCTTCAGTTCCTTTTTATTAAAGTTCACATTTTGCATTTAAATCGACCTCTAATTATTCCGACTCCCTAACACTCGTCGTATGTGGTATCGAATCCTTCGTTGCATTCTTCACACAGATTCTTTATATATTGTGTGACAGAGCCCATCAGGTAGCTCGGTACAATCTACGGATTCTGTGTGAAGCCAGCTATTGTTTCCACTAACGTAAATTCACGCTTGTTACCCGCACGATACCACATGCCTCGTCGCGCCGGGCGTAAGTACCAATTGAAGAAGCTCCTCCGCGACTACTTCCGTGAAGAGGCCGTCAAAGACGAATTCGCTAGAGTCATCGGTGTGCGCGGAGTTCCGATAATCATTCGCGATACGACATTCACAGGGAAAGTTCGCATCGTTCCTATCCAGAAGGAGCAGATTCCTTGCAGGGCACCTGTTCGACTTTTGCTGCAGCCTATCGATCTCGTCAGAGATCGATCCTCCTATCAGTCAGCTGAGCACGCTGCCTACCCGGCTCCCCAAGACTAACGAAGGCTGGGGGATTCATATTACGAGAACGGCGACCAGTATCGCCGTTGACTAGGTCAGGGTCCGGCCCTCGACCTCGCTCGAGACCGATCTTCTTATCTGCCGGCCGAGCGCGTGGCACGCCCGACTCACCCAAGGCGAACGGAGCCCAGAAGGATCATCTTACGAGAGCGGCGGCTAGTATCGTTATTGTCTAGGTCAAGATCCGGTGAGTGCTATCTGTAAACCGTAGGGAACCCGTAGCGTCGTGACCCGAGTTAGACACGGTTAGACTCGCCGTGTGGACTCAAAAGCTGAGTTAATTATTAGCGTCTTGATTCGCGAGCTCATTTGTTGCTTTAAGCAACAAATTTAGATCGCGGGACGTAACAGGCTGTCTTGCGCAGTTCATATATATGTGGCTCCACGTCTGGCTTTTGTGCGTTTGGTCCGTAATCTTTATCATTGCCTGCACGGAACTGCTGTTTTGTCTTTTTGCAGCCACTCTTCCTACGGGCATTTTTTGATGCTTCGTTTTTACGTCGTTCCTCCAAATCCTTCAAAATTGGTGAGGGCGCGCCGCCGAGGGATGTCTGCAGACGAGACATTACTGCTTTTGTGTTAAATTGGATCACAGCAGCGTAAACTCTTGCGTTGTACGACCCTCTTTGATCGAAATTGAGTCTCTTCCCGCCCATGCATTGAAACTCTCCACCGTGTTATTGTTGCTCTGATAGAGGAGTCTTTCAGAGTACGCCGCCACCGTATTTATGATATCCTGTATCTTTTTGTACACTCCCTGATTTGATAAGTCGGGAACAAACGTTTGATCTTCTCTGCCATCGACACTTTCTCATTCATCCTGAATGCAGCAACTCCCGCAATTCCCGTGCGCATCCGCCGAATATTTCTCTCTACGATTTTCCCGAAGTAGCCGGCCTGAGTCTTCTTCACAACATCCTTCATCTTGTTGCAGAAGTTGCGCAACAAATGGTTCGTACATTCGATCTTCTTCACGCGCTGCCGTGTTCCGTATGGCTTGCAGTCCAAAATTTTCTTGTATACACTGCTGTCGCCGTCAGCAATTAGTGTTGAGTACACTAATCCGTATTTTTCCTCGCTGATCTTGAAACCTTCTGCGATGGCGTCGCTCTCCATTTTTGTCGATGCCTGGTTTCTGTCCCAACTTTTAAAACATTTGTGTTTCGGCGCTTCTTTTTCCGGTTTCGCTGCTCTCTGGCAAATGCTGCAGATTCGATTTTTTATTCCGACGTATAGGACCTTCCCGGTGTAATATCCAATGATCACGCCAACACCCGACGCCGAGTTGAACATTTCGGTTCGGTAGGACCTTTTCATCCAGGTCCCGTCAGCCAGGACGGGAATGTGTGGAGTTCCGCATGGTAGCACATCGCCTCTTTCAATGGCTGGCCTTCTTTCTTCAGCAGCCGCTGCCGACATTGCTTCTTCCGCAATAAGTTGGGATTTATCCACGATCGTGTCGTGACATTTACGGTACTTCTTCTTCGTCATGCAGGGACGTTGATGGCTGAGAAAAGTCCCTCCATTTGTGAATATCCGCCTCCGGCGGTCATTGCTGCGATGGCTGCACTCAGCTCGATGTCAAGAGACGGCTTCTCTGTAGTATTTGCAGGCAGGCTATGGACTTCGAATGTCTCATTGCACATCTGGCATCTCAAATGCATGGTTGTCCTCAGACCCGATGTCTTCGTACCTACTATACGGATGTTTGTCGACGAACATCCCATCACCGAGTGATTGGCAATCTTCAACATTTGTTCGCCGACGTAGGCCATGTGAGAGATGCTGTACCTGTCCGAAGGGCACGATTCCGCTTGTGACGTGGTCGTCGTTCCTCTTTCCACGACGTAGTACTCCTCTTCGTCGGTGGTAGTGACTGTCTGCATGTCTGTCGTCTGTCCAACATATTCTGTCATGTTGCGCAATGTTTCTCCTCCGAGTCCACCTGATGCCGGCGCAGCATTTTCTGCTTCCATTTCTTCGAATTCTATGACTTCTTCAATTTCTATTATAGCAATTTTCTCCGGAAGGAGTGTAACTCTACTTCGGACATCCCATGACGTAATGACTCGTCCAAGTATTCTTCCGTGTCGGGTCCAAGACGCACTTGATTCAGTGAAACTTGGTGTGATTCTAAAGAAAAATCAATTTCCCGAACATATTGGGGTATTCTAAAAGGGGACTTTTCAGAAAATTCTGAAGGAAGAAGCGGAGCAGTCTTGCAGAAGAGGGCTGTAACTCCTGCACCAGGGTATCTCTATTTTGGAACGAGGCATTAAACGCGTTCAGAGCATTCAGGACATACTCCATAAAATGAAAATATCCTTTAATGTCGGATCTGCTGAGCAGAGAAGAAAATGAATGCTCCGAGAAAAAACAAGAAAGATCCTCCCACGTATCAAGAAACCTTTTGACACACTGGTACCTTGCCAGCCAGCGTGTCTCAGCTAATTTAAGGATTTTTAGAGGAGAGTTTTCGTAATCTCCCGGAATTGACGGAAAATAGCAGCCCGTTTGGGGCTGCTATTAATGAAGGATGCGGCACCGCGAAGTAAATCATCGCATTCATTAGGGATACTAGCACAAGCAGCACTTGCCGCCAACGCTGCAGAATGGAAAACGCACGGCATAGTGCCCAAGTTGACAAATTTCACGAGTCAGTTTAGCTATGAGATGTGGTCGTAATCCAATACTAGGTATTAATATTTCTGATAACGACTCAATATCATTCTCTTCAGCCCCTCCTGGTAAACCAGTGCTTAAGAACTTCCGAGCTATGAGGTTTCTGACTGTGACACCCAATTCTATACCTGCGGAGATAAGCAAATTTGCTAAATAAGCAATGCTTGCAGCTCCGAGGTTAGACGAGGATAACCATTGTTCAGCGTCATCCAAGTCGTTGTGCTCTATTTCGGGTTCAACATCTCTCCTACAGATGAGGTCCATGAAGTGTGTCAAGCTTTCGGCTTCTTCAGCGTATGCATTCCACTCCTCCGGACAAGCATCTAACATCGGATCAGTACAGCCAGCCCACCGAGAATCGCGAAGGCAGCAATACTCTTCAGTGCATTTGCAAGTTGTAACGCAACCGTTTGTGACAGTTCCAAGACCTTCAGATGAAAGAGGGGTCATGTAAATTGAAACACATAAAAAGTCGAAGTCACTATCTTCCTCTTCGTAGTCCCTGTAATAATCCATAATGTCGTTAGGTTATGTTGTTGTTGGTCCTCCGGATAATTCACCAGCGTATATTTCTATATTTTGGGGCATCTATTACACTCTAGTTGCATGATGCATATTCTGCAGCATGCAAGATGACCACATGGAACGCAAACTTGTGTTGCTTTCTTAACAAAGCAGATTGTGCAATACCCTTCCTTATGTTCTATTATTATTATCATTACTGGCTTTATTTTCCGTTTTATCATACCAAAAGCTATCTTCAAGGATTTTATCTATGTATTCGTCATCTGGAAAAATATAAATTTGATTATTGATATGTAGTATACAGGTTGTCCCACTCAATTGGGATGGATTATATATTGAGAATGGTGAGTGCTACAAAAGTTTGATACAGTAAAGAATTGGTAATTATTTAGAAAGAGGTATACACTCCTTCTCGATTTTGCGCTTCGTGCAGTTCATATTCATATGGTATATGTCCGAGGACCGCGATGATTCGAACATTAGCTTATATACGCTGGATCATGACATTGTGTATATCTGAACCAAAGAGGAATTTCTGTTTCTCTGTCTGAACCATAGAGTTAAAGCGTAATAAGATCATAGCACGGTGTGTTATACAGGTGTTACGACCTCTGTGAGGTTGACGTTTTCTGATAATTAGCTCTCACTTCTTTGGCCGCTGCCACACGCCGCTCGGGCATAACTTGCATGTAAGTGTGGGGATACCCCTTAGACCATATATACCGGGTGGTTCACTACAAACAGGCCACCTAAATAGCTACGTTAGGATTAGAGATAGAAGAAAATGTTAGAGAGAAAAGTTGTACTGTTAAAGGGGGCAAATATGGTGATATAAAAAAATGTTCCGATTGTAGTCGTTTTTAAGGTCTTTTGAAGGTCATCGATGATTTTTAAATAGCACCATATATTTTTAACATCACAGTGTTGTAGCTGATGTCAAGACGAGTACAATGATGTGGTACACTATGACCTTCAAATGACCTTGGGCTCATTAATAGATATAATTTGACTACTCTGTTTGATCAACGGAAATTTAATTTCTTCAGCCATTAGGTCTCATAACACGTATTCCGTCTTACACTGCCTAATTCACGGTACTTTTTTAATAAATTTGAATAGGTAGAACGAGATGGACATCTGCGACCAGGAAATCGGTCTTTTTAATGACGAACAGCTCCTCTAAGACATTGACGACTTTCGTAATAAATGGAAATAAGATCGGTCTTATGCTCGTTTGAGTAACGCATCGTTAAACGGTTATTGATAAACTGATACAATCGCAATAATTCGATGACCATAAATGACTCGGCATACATACCAGTAGTTTGTTGATAATCTTGTTTGTGTACGCTTAGAGATCACCTTCCGTTAACGGAATACGTGTTGTGAGACCTAATGGCTGAAGAAATTATTTCCGTTGATTAAACAGAGTAGTCAAACTATATCTATTAATGAGTCCAAGGTCATTTGAAGGTCATAGTGTACCACATCATTGTACTCGTCTTGACATCAGCTACAACACTGTGATGTTAAAAATATATGGTGCTATTTAAAAATCATCGATGACCTTCAAAAGACCTTAAAAACGACTACAATTGGAACATTTTTTTATATCACCATATTTGCCCCTTTTAACAGTACAACTTTTCTCTCTAACATTTTCTTCTATCTCTAATTCTAACGGAGCTATTTAGGTGGCCTGTTTGTCGTGAACCACCCGGTATATGGTCTAAGGGATGCCCCCACCAAGCCAGGGTGTGGAGATAGCGAGAGCGGAAACTGTGATCTGTGATCACGGATCTACGGTCCGTGTCTGTGATGAGCGCCGCCATGCGCGTTTCTTATACTTCGATAATGCCCTTTTGAATATACTGTGGTTCAGAGGCAATGTTGTCTCTTTTCCACAAACAAAAGTGAATTTATTTGTTTTTGGAATTGTGTCATATAATATTTCTCTATTTCAGGACTTAGAAAGTCATTTAAGATGTTCAAATGTATGTTGCATAAAGACCAAGAAGCTCCCAATTCTTCTTGAATCTTTTTTTGCAAATGAATTCTGAGTTTCCTCTTGAAACAAATCGTCGTTACGTAGGAAGGCAAAGAAATTTCAACTTTTTTGATCAACTTGTCGAAGTTCGACTCCTTATCTATGGCAACACGGGGTCTAAAGAAACTGGTCTTGCAATCAAAACCGTTTTTCACCACATTCAAAGACAAGGCTTTCCGGCTTATATGATCTGCCATATGATGTCTCACTGTAGCTCTTCCTTCTTCTGGGATGGTTATTCTTTCCTCCAGCATAGGTATCCTCCATCATAGCTATCTTCTAATGGCGCATGAACCTGCTGGTTATCTACATCCTCAAGGAATTGTTCCAATGTAAATAACATCGTACCATCGTATACAGGGTGTCCCAGAACAAGTGTCGTTCCTTGAAATGGGAGGTTCCTGAGACCACTCTAAGAGACATTTTCCTTTGCACCAATGTCAACTGCGGCTTTGTTTAGGAGTTATTAACGAAAAACACGGACCAATCAGAGCGCGCCCTGGGCCGCCGCGCCGCACAGTGGTCCGGATCGAAGAAGTTGGTGCCATTTAGCTAAAAAGTCAACTTTCTCATATCGATTTCTAACAAATTTGTATTGCTTCCTAAATATCTATCAACCTTGAAAATGAAAAAATTAATTCGGTTTACCAAGAATTGTAATTAGGACGAATACTTAAAGCGTAGACATTTAGAGACAGTACTTTTCACTAAGAAAATTGCTTCTCTTCTTCGAGGTGCCCTGTTCACATCACTTAATATTTCTTATTTTTTTTTTGTTTACGATGAAGAGCACTCTTTTGTGATACAAAATTAACATCGACACTAAAAGTTATTGTTCACAATATGTTAAAAGTTAATACTCAATGAAATAAAAAAATTGGCCTCATTTTTTACATTTGACAAGGAATATCTACAGGGTCATAAAAAGTCACGGTTTATAACAAATTGGATCATTTTCAGTATTCTTTCCCGTATATAATCGTGCAAAAATCTTGTCCTACCTCGTCCTACCTTGCAAGTTATCAACGTTCAAAGCTGTCAATGTTACTTCGCGACGCGTTTCGCTTGCGTAAAACAGGCTCGTATGACTGATCAAATGTTCCAAATATGAACGTTTCTGCAATAACACATTATAAGAGATAAATAGAGTATATATATATACATATACAGGGTGTCCCACCCGATTTCGACATCTTGATTTTCTCGCTATTGTTCCTCGTAGCAAAAAATGTTTCAGCAGAGGCTCGAACGGTATCGAGTGGAGCATATTTTGATGTTATGAGTTTTTTCGTGAGTGGACGCGTGAAGGTCATATAAAGGTCAACTTTGTTTTTTTTAATGGAATGAGCTATTTTTTAATACATCAATCGGTGCAGCTGGACATTCGTTATTAAAAAAGTACTAACCATCAGGAGACTAAATATCAGGAGATATTTCAATTTAAATAACTCTAAAATAGCATTACTGTCGTACTAACAAGAAGACGTTAGTGTTTACTTACTTGTGTAACGTCTTATTGTTAGTACGACAGTAATGGTATTTTAGAGTTATTTAAATTGAAATATCTCCTGAACTACTAACTTTTTGACATACATAGGTTAGTACTTTTTTATAACGAATGTCCAGATGCATCGATTGATGTATTAAAAAATATCTCATTCCATTTAAAAAAACAAAGTTGACCTTTATATGACCTTTAGGCGTCCACTCACGAAAAAACTCATAGCGTCAAAATATGCTCCACTCGATACCGTTTGAGCCTCTGCTGAAACATTTTTTGCTACGAGTAACAGTAGCGAGAAAATCAAGATGTCGAAATCGGGTGGGACACCCTGTATAAATTGACTTCGACAGTCACTTCTATTTAGATTGAAATTATTGTTAACATCTGACCCGTACATGTCACAATTAAGAATAACATGTAAAAGAAATCCTAAAATACTGAATCCTGAGGCAGTAGAATTAATTAACTAATTCAATCGATCATCATACATCATCACGAAAGACAAATTATGGTATGTTTATTTTATTAGCTTACTTTTTTATTTGTGGTAATATTGACTGAATATAATGTTAGTACTATTTTAGTCGCAATATGTATTTAAAATATTTCTTTTTTTTACACAGGAAAGCATTCTTTTATGTGTTAAAGATTAAGACTAACACTAAAAATTATTGTTCATAACAAGTAAAATAAGGTTGAAAAACTATATTTGAACAATTCATTTTTTAATAAAAAATATCAATGAAAAGTTATTAAAAATTATTGTTTAACAAATGCAAAAAATATTTAATTATCTCTAGGTAAGAATTACTATTTTTTAAATATTTTTGGTGAAAATTTCATTACGATATCTCTAATAGTTCAAAAGTTATAACAAAATGACACCAACTTCTTCAATCCGGACCACTGTGCGCCGTCACGATGCGATGTCACGGCGTACCGCGACACTCGCTTGCCGGCGCGGCTTGGCGCGCCGGGCCAGGGCGCGCTCTGATTGGTCCGTGTTTTTTGTTAATAACTCCTAAACAAAGCCGCAGTTGACATTGGTGCATAGGAAAATGTCTCTTAGAATGGTCTCAGGAACCTCCCATTTCAAGGAACGACACTTGTTCTGGGACACCCTGTATATCCTCACAGTTTTTGCCTATTGTTTGACTTGATGTAAGATTGTTTACAAGCAAGACTTTAAATATGGCAATGAACTAATCGCATGTGGGATTGCTATTCCTTTCACCAATGCTGTGAACTTTACTGAAACAGTTTTTCAGCGGATCCTGATTTACATATCTTGGCTTTAAATTTCTGAAGCCTGAAGTAGATACAAGCGACCATAATTTTTGAAAACCAGAGATAGTAACGATCCAATTCTGTATGGATGGTACGGGTCGAGAGTAGGTTCATGCGTATTAGTATCTACGTATTGTGCATGTTACGTAGTTCTTTCAATGCGTTTTCCCAAAATGCATGATGGGGGCTGTTCGCAGTTATGGCCACTCTTAAGGATGTTTCCAGCCGAATACAATATCCATTTACAGAATCCATTACATCATTTTAAAAATTAAAGATTCTTGCAGTTGCCTTTCCTTGTGCTGTTGGCATTATTTTTGGACCAACGCGTGTTTCGATGTGATATGAACCTAGCAAGTACAACTGTTTGTTAATTTAACAATGTAGAAGATTATATAATACATTTAAATATGAGCATTACTAATATGCCTCTGATATTTGTTAAAAACTCTATGTAGCTTGACATCTGTTTGCTAAACACTTGCGTAGCGTATTTTACACGCATTTTTTAAAATTTTGCTTGGAATTATGTGCTCTTCTGTAATTTTCTGTAGTTCGCGGTTTAATACATTTGTATTTGTATCTATTTCGTATGCTAACAATATAGCACACGCCAGGATGCAATTTCTCTATTTCCAGCATCTTTCCCCACATTTGCCTCCAAGTCTTTAGTTAGTAAATTGTTTCTCATGCATTTAATCAAATGTGGGGGATCGTACAGAGGAATGAGTTCTACTCGGTTTATATCAATTGTTCTTCCTGTAATATATAATGCATTAATTAGAAACGTTTACATACTACAAGAAATCACAATACATATTACAATATATTACTCACTGTCAGACTCTCAACTTGCAAAACGTTTACGAGCTGTTTGCAATAAAAGTTCATTTATTGCTTGTCGATTTGACGATCCCTAATCGCAAATGGTCGCAACAATTTGCAGGCTTGTTTCACTTACAGCGTGTGTCACATCTCTAATGCATCTCATCAATTTCTGCGATGTAGTTTGATGTTCGCAGAAGAAATACGCTATAGGATCTTTCCATGGAGGCCTGCATGGTACCTGGGGAATCATGCGCCGGCTGGCGGCGGCCAGAGAATTACGACTCATCTGCCTCAGTTTTTTGAGGGAAGTCGGCACACCTGTATAATGCACCGTGGTCCTCGCAACATAAAAACAAGTGCATGGTCAGCAAACTTGTTTGTCCTCCTGTGTTGCCAATCTTCAAATCCAATGATTTAATCGAATTTCGTATCATATGTGATGTGTTGTTCGAGTGACACTTCGTCCCACATTAAGAGACAACATCGATTGGCGAGCATCTTTCATTTCCGATGCCGCTTTTTTCAAATAATTCATAATCACAGGATTTATACCTGTATCTAGCGATATTTTTCCGATGAGTTCGCGTTCAACGTGCTCCGGCTTGGTAACGTGAACAAGTTACTTAAAACGTCGGTAACTTTTTCCTGACTGCTCCATTATGGACAAAGCTAAAATCTTCTCAGACGTAGAGAATCTTCTACCCTATATATAGAATAGTAGAAATAGTTAGTATACATGCATTTAATTAATGAAGATAATAAAAAATATAAGCAGTTAATATTGTACATAAAAGGTGTGCATAATAAACGTAAGAATATTAAAACATAGCATTAAGAAGAATAAATATAGAAATATATTGAAAAGAATAAGAATAAAGAAATAAGAAAAATATTGAAATATTGTGTCACGTTGACCTTTTTCGAACGGACTGAATGGCTCGCGAAAGCCGGTCAACTTCGGGTCGCAAAATTTGCAACGTCACAATATACATACATATACAGGGTGTCCCAAATGTGGTGTACTTAATTGAAATGGGAGGTTCCTGAGACCATTCTAAGAGACATTTTCCTTTGCACCAATGTCAACTGCGGCTTTGTTTAGGAGTTATTAACGAAAAACACGAACCAATCAGAGCGCGCCCTGGGCGGCCGCGCCGCGCCGACAAGCGAGTGTCGGTGGTACGCCGTGACATCGCAACGAACAAGAGTTTCTCGATTATGTGAATGCTCTCCGATTTCAATGAGCTTTGGATATGTGGTCAAGATCATTACTCTGAACAACATTTCTCTTTAGACTTTTTGGCGATCGGCTTTAGTTTACGAGATTATCGCGAGAAACTTTACTTGTAAATACATGGGATCGATGTACTACTAGCTCCTATCCGATTTCAATGAGCTTTGGATATGTGGTCAAGACCATTATTCTGAATAACATTTCTCTTTAGACTATTTGGCGGTTGGCTTTAGTTTACGAGATTATCGTAAAAAAAGAGAAGAAGCACAGAAACTGATTGTATTAAAAACTCACGTATTCAGCCGTAAATCCATTTGCTGCTTCGAAATGTGTGTCTTGAAATTTCTCCACACTCACAATCATTGTTCACATTTGTCAACACATAGTTATGCACTAATAATAATTGCCATATCCCTTGTACTGCTGCACAAATCACAACAATCAGGTAATGCAATCACTAGACCGCGGATTTCATGTATTTGTAGCAAACATGAGTAGTTGCATTTTAATACAGTAGAGAGATTAAAATAATTTCAAAACACCATAGTATTATTTTAAACTTCTTAAAATGATCACAGTGAGAATCAAATATCTGTCTGGCTCCTGTCCCTTGTAATAGCGGCAGCCAACATTAATGTTGCATAAAGATCCGTAGTCTAGTGATTAGTTTAAATATTACTATCAAAAACACAGCTAATAGCAACCGTTAGCTTTGAATTGACAAGTCTTTGGAGATGTTCTCTCTATCGCGGCTCGAACGACACTGATTTTCCGCAAGATTTTTCTAAAGAATTTAGGGAGGGCATTTTGAGTGTCGAAATTCGAAATGCACGCTGTAGCACGAGAACGACGGGACGGTTGGACGAAAAACAGGATACGAGAAGGACCGCTTTAAGACTTATGGCAATCACATGTTTAGTTTTTCCTGTAGATTGGTACGCAGAGTCGATGGGTAACCGTTCGAAAACGTCGTCTGTCCTTCTTTTAGAAAGTTTCTTAAGGAAGGTATAGGACAATAGGGATGCTACGCTGACCTGACATTTTTACCCCTTGCTGGGTAAAAGGACGGATGACGTTTTCGAACAGTTACCCATCGACTCTGCGTACCAACCTGCAGGAAAAACTAAACATGTGTTTGCCACAAAGCTTACAGCGGTCCTTCTCGCATTCTGTTTTTCGTATAACCGTCCCGTCGTTCTCGTGCTACAGCGTGCACATTTCGAATTTCGACACTCTAAATGCCCTTCCTAAATTCTTTAGAAAAATCTTGCGGAAAATCAGTGTCGTTCGAGCCGCGATAGAGAGAACATCTACAAAGACTTGTCAATTCAAAGCTAACGGTTGCTATTAGCTGTGTTTTTGATAGTAATATTTAAACTAATCACTAGACTACGGATCTTTATGCAACATTAATGTTGGCTGCCGCTATTACAAGGGACAAGAGCCAGACAGATATTTGATTCTCACTGTGATCATTTTAAGAAGTTGAAAATAATACTATGGTGTTTTGAAATTATTTTAATCTCTCTACTGTCTTAAAATGCACCTACTCATGTTTGCTGCAAATGCATGAAATCCGCAGTCTAGTGATTGCATTATCTGATTGTTGTGATTTGTGCAGCAGTACAAGGGATATGGCAATTATTATTAGTGCATAACTATGTGTTGACAAATGTGAACAGTGATTGTGAGTGTGGAAAAATTTCAAGGCATCTGTGTGAAATAAATATACGAATTATTTATCGATTCGAAAGTGAAAGTGAAATTCTGGATCGTCGACTTGACCGCGCATCCCTTAGGCCTTTTACCACCGGCTGTGCAGTTCATCGACCTGGCCGTACGTCCCTTAGCTTTCGGTACTGTCGTATACCTGAAGACATCTGTGCAGTTCGTCACCGAGTGACCCAGTGACACACATTTCGAAGCAGCAAATGGATTTACGGCTGAATAAGTGAGGTTTTAATACAATCAGTTTCTGCTTTTTCCCTCGTTCGGGTAAAGTTGCCGTAAGTCGGGTAAAGAGATCCACCCATATGAATTGACAAGTAAAGTTCTTCCGACCGACAAAAACTGTAAAGGGTAATGTTGTTCGGAATCATGGTCTTGACAACATATCCAAGGCTCATGCAAATCGGGTAGAAGATAGTACAATCGATCGATTTACAATTACAAGTTTTTATATTTATCGCGTAAACTAAAGCCGGCCGACAAAAACTGTAAAGGGAAATGTTGTTCAGAATCATGGTCTTGACAACATATCCAAAGCTCATCCAAATCGGGGAAGATTCACATAATCTCGAGAAACTCTTGTTCGTTGCGGCATCGCGGCGTTACACCGCGCTCGTCTCCCGGCGCGCCGGGCTGAACGTGCCATCGCGCGTCTAGGGCGCGCTCTGATTGGTCCGTGTTTTTCGTTAATAACTCCTAAACAAAGCCGCAGTTGACATTGGTGCAAAGGAATGTCCGCAGAAGGGTCTTGCTGGAGGTCAAGTGGAAAGCGGACCCTTGGAGTGTAGGGAAGGAGGTCCCTTCTAAACGTCAGAGTGTTACGGATCAGAGGGTTTTTATGACTCTCTGGTCCGTAGTTGGAAACGATTGAGTGAACAACCCTTTCAAGCAATGGTAGATTAGATTTTAAGTGGATATCGACTGTGGAGTGATCCATCGGGAGATTGAGAATAATTTTAATGGCCTTGCTTTGAATACGCTGCAAGGAAAGGAGATGAGTTTTGGCTGCAGTGTGCCAGAGGTGTGCTCCGTACGTGATTACAGAGCGTATGCAAGTTTTATAAATGAGCAGTTTCAAGTGAGTTTTTAACTTTGATTTGCCACCTATAAGGACGTTGGATGCGGCTAGTGCAGCAATGGCCTTTTTTCTCCTGTCCAGAACAGCAGAACCCCAATTCATTTTTGAGTCAAATTTGACCCCCAGGTATTTGACCTCTTTTTGCCAGGCAATACTGATGTTGTTAATTGAGAGGAGGGGGAGATCACTCTTCAAGTGCTTCCTTTTCCTGGTGAAAATGATGGCTTGGGTTTTTTCACCATTGAGTTTGAGCTTCCAGTTAAGGAAGAAAGAATTCAAAGAATCGAGATGAAGTTGGAGATTCATGATAAGTTGATGTATGCGGAGTGAAGCCGCAATGATTGCGGTGTCATCAGCAAATAAGGCTAGAGTGGTTTTTGGGGAATGCGGAATATCATTGATGTACAACAGGAAGAGTAATGGAGCCAACCCTGATCCCTGGGGAACTCCGGCCTTGATCACAGATAATTGGGATTTGCTATTGCCAATTTGGACGAAAAATGTTCTACCTTCAAGATAGTGGTGAAGCAATTTGATTAGTCTCGGGTGGAAGTTGAGATCTATTAGTTTAGCTATCAGGCCATTATGCCAAACTGAATCAAAGGCCTTGTTAAGGTCAAGTAGGACCATGCCAGAGTAACGGTTTATGTCCATATGATGAACATGAAAGTGAGCGGTGCGGATCAACTGGTGAATGGTAGAGTGTTCGCTTCGGAAGCCGAACTGCGAATCAATGATGATATCGTTGGCTGCTATATGAGAATTTAGCAATTGGCAGATAATTTTTTCAAATAGTTTTGATAAGGAAGGTAACAGGCTAATGGGTCTGAAGCTAGCTGGAAATTTGTGATTTTTCCCTGGTTTTGGGATTGGAATGACTTTCGCTATTTTCCAGTTTTTAGGGAAATAGGCTAGTTGGAAACATGCCTTGAAAATATAGTAAAGTTGTACAAACGTGTTACGTGGAGCTTCAATTATGAGGCTGGGAGAGAATCTATCATGACCACAAGCCTTTCGGCGTTTAAGGCTTTTTGCAACGCCCTGTATTTTCAGAGGAGATATGAAATTGACTATGTTGGAGCAGGAGGAGGGTGTGAGATGTTCCTTGAGATGAAAATCCCGAACTTTACAGTTGATGGTATTTTGAAGCGGTGATGAAGTATGGTAAGCCTGGTGTCACGGCGTTTATTTCCCGGCGAACCGAGAGATAACCGCCTTCGAGAAATTATGGCCTTGCGACCGGGCCACGCTCGGTCGCGCGACACGTGGTCCTCTCGAGACAAAAGATCTTCGCAGATTCGAACGGAACGACAAATTTGGACACGAAGTGAACGGGCGCCAGGTACTATACCGTACCACGCGAAACTCTCGAACGATTCGATCGGTTCTCAAAACGACGTCGAATCTGCGAACATCGTTTAGGCCGGTGACGGCCGCGAATGGGTCCAGGGAACCACGTGAGGAAAGGAACGGGGCATTCCCCGCGACGAGAACGTTTCTCACGGTAAATGAAGCTACTCTGTAGATCTCGGGCAAAATATAGTCGTTTATTAAAACGAGATGGTCATACAATCCGCCGGCCGTTGCCGGCGGTAGTCAATAGCTTTGCCGGCGCGAACACGAAAGTGACGGCGGCTGTTCGGCCGATCGCGCGGAATAACTTCTATCGCGTCGAGCTCGGTCGTCACAGGACTTCGCGTGAATTTACAAGCCACGAGGGCACGAATTCGACCGAGCTCCGGTGACGTACGCGTTCCTAATTCGAGACTGGGCGAAACGTGCGAACGGTGAACGACACGAAACGAATACGGCGCATTATCCTCCCGAGGAACGATCCGAGGGTAACCCGAAGAATTACCGGGCGAATATCGTGGGTCCCGAATAGCTCGTGCACGAGGATTCGGCGACACACGATCCGCGGCCTCGCGAGCCTCTCAGGAGAGCGACTCCTGGTCAACGGTAAACGCGGGGAAACACGCGGTACACCGCGGTACGAACTTTCGCGAACTCAAATAACGTCCCCGAACCAACACGAACTGGTCACAAAATTATATCGAAATAAGCCTGACTGGCACTTACCAATATCGCTGTAGTGGCGGCAGTCGCAAAATTACTTTACTATGATCGCGATCTAAATGTTCGCACGTCTTCACTAATCGTAGTCTTTCGACCCAGTGGCCCAGTTCGAGATGGTTCGGAACGCGGAAGCGAGTTTTCCCCCCACTCTCGTCTTCGGCGACGCTCGGGCCAATCACGTTGTTTCTGGGCGCAGGGACGACTCGATGACATGTCGGCCCGGGCCTTCGGTATTTTCTATTTTCCGAAGCCCGGCCGATATAAGGCGGTAAGTCGGCATCCATGGATCCGAGCCGTTCCGGTGTAGCTCTCATGGCATTTTCCGGATGAGACGTCGACGAGGGTGGACTGCTGATCGTCCTTATGTTTAACAGCCTCGTCGCTTTCTCCGGGTTGACAGATCCGGGCTCGGTCCAATCCTCGCCGTCTTCCTCGCCAGCGGCGCCCTGTGATTGGTGTTCCGAGCGTCTCCGCTTGCGGCCTTCCGCCAATCGGCGGCCGGAGACAGGTATCGGGCTCCTGGCCGATTTCGGTGGTTTCTGAAAACTCTTGTCGCGCCCGGCGGCGCGACATTCAAATGCGATAATTCTATTCTTTTGGGCGTTCGGATGTCCCAGGGAGAGCGCTCGTTATAACCGTTTCGTTATTGTGCCGCTTTCCAGTGACCCGGTCTTTCGCTTAAGGTTCGGAGTGACGTAGGCGGAATCTGCCACGTCACAACTCCTCCCCCCCCGAAAGAGACCGGGGCACCGGTGGCAGTTACCAGCCAGGCTTGTTCGCGAGTTCGGGGACGAACGCTCTTCCTCGGATCTTCCTTTACATAGGGACGGACACTGCAGAGACATACACGATTTTTCCCATCACCAATCCAGACGAATATATTCTTTACGTTGTTATTTTCCCTGATGTGAGCGGAGCCTGATGACACGACCGGTACCTAAGGGAGAAAACCGGATTCGCTGACGTTGGGTTCCGCTGAACCCTGAGGGACGTAGGGATCAGGGTTAAAATAACAAAACTACCATTGAGGGCGACAATCGTTTATTTGCGCCCCTCTAGCGCTTATTAATACTGGTGTCCCTCCCACCCTCCGAAACTTCAGTCTTGTTACTAAAATAAACGATATTGCTATCGCAGGGGGGAGGGACCGGTAAACAAAATAATCAGTCTTTTTTTTTTTCTTTGGTTATCACTGAAGGTCCATAAATAAAAAAATACCATGATGTTGACTATCGGCCTCGCCGCGCTCAGGGCTGCTGGCGGTGTTTGGTCGGTAACACTGTGCGGGCTCGGTATTTTTAGTATCGCCCGTACCGAGTGCCGCTGCACTCGGGACAGGTTTCTACAGTATAAAACGGGCGACCGCATCTATAGCAATATGGCCATTTCTGCGGTGCGAGACACTCTGAGTGGCAGTGTCCCACGACTCGGCACCGCCAGCATCCCTCCTCGACCTCGGAGCCACGCCGACTCGCCTTCCCGCGTCTCTTAGCGGTTCCCCTTTGCTGTGGCCGTGCGATAGCCACTCCTCTCTGTCTCGGGGCCGGTATGTTGTACGTTGCCCCTTTTCTTGGTGGGGCTTGGACGGACACCGTGGAGCCGTTCATTGTTTGGGCCTGTATGTTCATCTCCGCCCTTTGTATTGGCTGGTTGCACACGTCGTTTGACAGGGCTCTCCTAATTCCCCTTTCCAACGCCTCCGTCGTTCTGCGGTGTTCTTCGCGGATTCGCTGCATCCGCCCTTCGACTGTCTCGGGATATTGTTGCGGTGGTTGCCTTGGTACATTTGGAGGTATTGTGGTCACCGGTTTCGTGGTCGGGCCTGATTCCTCGGCTTCCGGTACTGGTGGCCCCACTTTCGGGCCCGGTTTCGTAGTCATTTCCTGGCTCCTTTCGGACGGTAGCTTACTGCCTCGCCCCACCGTGTACCATCCTTCGTTGCCCTTGAGGAGCAACTCCTTTAACAGGTGCTTCGGTATCTTCATTGGTCTTGATGGTATCTTTGCCGGTTTATCCGGCCTTGCATCCTCTTCCGTGTCCGGTGTAAGCTCTTCTTTCTTTTCCGCCTCGGCGGTGGGGTCAGCCTTCTGCTCCGTTTGCCGTACTTCTTCCGGCGTTTGTCCCTCCGGTTCCGGATCCTCCGGTATCTGTCTCAGCTGGAGCGTGGCCGTTTCTACGAATGTCGTGGGCGGGAATTGTGGTCTCCATATCTCCTCCCAAGGTAGGCTTGTTTCCAGTCCGTCCCCGATCTCTTCCGCTGCTACTTCTGGGGGTCCGTGCGGCCGGCAAGCTATCGACGCCGTTGCCGCTCGGACTCCCCTCGGTAGTGGGTGGAGTTTTCTTAATCGCTCAGCGATTGACTCCACTGTCGTCTGTCTCGCGGCCATTTTTTTTTTCGACGGTAATCTGTTGGGGAGAGAAAGGCTCTGGTGTTAGTCCTTGTCAGTCGGCGTATGAGTGGGGAAGTATGGTTTGAGGTCCGATATGTGCGCTTTGCCGAGGTTCTTTCCCTCCTCGGTGGCCAAGTTATAAACTCCCGGTGACAGTTTTTTCGTTATTATTACCGGACCAGTAAATTTCGGTGATAGTTTCGCCGCAAAATGGTTAGCGGCCGACGAAAGAATTCGCTGTCGTTTCATAACCCTGTCCCCTACGTTAAATTCTCGGTTTCTCCGTCGCAAATTATAATGGTGCGATTGTTTCCGATATGCGTCCTCGAGGTTTTCCAACATCCAATGCCGCAGCGTCGGTAATTGCGACACCCGCTTCTTCCAGCTGTCATTGGATGTCACCTCGAGGTCGATCGGAGGCTCGACGTTAGCCCTCGCACATTTTGCCGGTCGCGGCTCTCGCCCGAAATTGAGAAACGCTGGGGAGGCTTGTAGAACGGAATGGTGCGCGGTATTATACGCAAAACGAAACTGTGGTAAATTCAAGTCCCAATCTCGGTGGTCCCTCTCTATATAAGCGACGATCATCGTCTTCAGGATCCGATTCACTCGCTCTACTGGGTTCGCTTGCGGGTGGTACGGGGGGGTGGTACTTAATCGAATGCCGTATTCGTCGGCAAGTTCCCTCAGAGTCTTGTTCGCGAACTCGGTACCGTTGTCCGTCAACAAGACATCCGGGGTCCCCCATCGCGAAAAAATTAACCCTTCCAGGGCGTCCGCTATTTTCGGACCGGTTGCACGTCGAAGCGGGGTGCACTCTATCCATTTTGTGAACAGATCCTGTATAACGAGAAGGTACGAATTGCCGGACCTGCTCGGAGGGAACGGACCCATAATGTCGGCAGCTACTACTGTCCAGGGCATGTCGACCCTGCGCCGACCCATCAACCCCGGTGGGAGTGTTTGTTCCACCTTCGTGAGCTGACAGGTATTACAGCGTCTTACGTATTCTACTGCCGTTCTATACATGCCTGGCCAGTAGTAGCGGGTGGCGATACGATGATAGGTCTTTTCGACCCCTAAATGCCCTGCCTGCGGGTTGTCGTGCGCCTCCTGCAGGATCTCGGTTCTCCGTTCCTCTGGTGTTTGGGAACCCGGGACTAATTTAGGTTTAGGAGTGGACTGTATGGAAGACGAAAGGATCGGGTACAAACACAGAAGGGAGTCCGGATTGGGGAAGGATGTGGTAAGCGTGAGCGGGAAGAGGTAGACGAAGGAAAATGATATAGAGAGACGTCGCACGTTGTTAACAAACCGTGATTTATTTGGCTCGAATCGCGTGAACTAGAGCGGGCGCGCAGTCAAGTCGATATTGACATGTATCCAGACTGGCTGGACGAAACTTTACAAGAAGTGGGCGCGATAGCAAGCAAGTAGATCGGATGGCGGTTAGAACGATTCTCTCGAGCTGGTAATGCGAGCGATTAACGGTCGTTCTCGGGAGTCACGTGATCGCGCATCACGAACGCGGTACCGGGAATCGCCAAAACACGGGCGTTGTGTACATCGGATTCGCAGGACGCGAATCCGAGGTACGGGTAACGCGGAGGGTCGGCTGAGGGCCGTATCGCTCGACATCGATATCTTAAACTACCTTATTTTCTATGTGCTTAATCCTAAACATACCGCCCGCCTTGGATTTCTGGAGAAATCCGAAATCAAAGAAAAGAACGTAAAGATCGATTGCCGCCCGCCGTGAACGGTCGGCGAGGCAAGATCGACTGTATGTACACAGCTGTTGTCAAAACACGGGTGTCTCGCGAGTCGCGGGCTAGACAGATGCGTCGTTGCTTATATCTAATTATATACACTATATACATCTATTGCATCTGTTTACCGTTGAACCTCGGTACGGTCTACGGTACGGTATCAACTGGTCGCGCCTTGCCGCGCGGCGGACAAGGCGGCTCGGACGGAAGGTCGATCGGCAAAATACACAATTTTACGATGGGCCTCTTGTATTGGGATTGCGCGGTTTTCACCGTCACAACACGCACGATGCCATCATCGCCGGGATGACAATCGATGACGCGGCCGAGCTCCCATTTACACGGGGGGAGATTAGACTGCCGTAATAAAACTAATTGCCCGACAACAATATTGGGCTTTTGGGTTTGCCACTTAACGCGTTGTTGGAGACCTTGCATATACTCTTGCGACCATCGTCGCCAAAAACTTTCCGTCATTTGTTGGCATAATTGCCAACGCGAGAGACGTGCTTCGTTTAAATCGAGCAACGATGGATTAGGAACAGCAGTGAGGGCTGCCCCAATCAGAAAGTGCCCAGGCGTCAGAGCACAATAGTCGTCGAAGTTTTCCGATACTGCAGCTAGTGGACGCGAATTCAGACAAGCTTCGACCTGGCAAAGCAATGTCGCGAATTCTTCGAAAGTGAGTGTGTGGGCTCCAACAACTCGTTTAAGGTGGTACTTCACGCTACGCACGCCGGCCTCCCACAATCCTCCAAAATGAGGGGCGGAAGGTGGAGTGAAGTGCCACGTGACACGATCGAGCGCTAATCGATTGAGCGTCGTGGGATCGCGAGTTGCTGCACGAAACGCGCTCGCGAGCTCACGATCGGCGCCCCTAAACGTTGTGCCGTTATCGGAATAAAGGGCACTGGGAATGCCGCGGCGCGAGCAAAAACGATTATACGCTGCAAGGAACGCAGCCGTCGAATAGTCACTTACGAGTTCTAAATGAACTGCCTTTACGACCATACAAATAAATAGCGCAATATACGATTTGCGAGAACGTTGACCGCGGCCGGGTGACGTACGAGTTTGAATCGGACCTGCATAATCGAGACCGCAATGTACAAACGCTCGAGCCGAACGCGTAACTCGAAAGTCCGGTAATTCTCCCATCAATGCACTTTGCGGTGCAGCCTTTTCGCGTGCACACTTAACGCATTTATGCAGAACGTTTCGGACGGTGGGACGCGCTCGCAACATCCAGTATTCTTGGCGGAGAATGCTCAGTGTCAGCTGCGATCCAGCATGGAGAGCTCGCAGATGCGCGTGAACAATTATTAGCGTCAATAAGGGATGGGATTTCAGTATAATCGGATGTTTTGCTCGTTCCGACAATTTGGCGTTTTTAAGGCGCCCGCCAACTCGAATTAGGTTGTCCTCGTCTACATATGGATTAAGGGAGAGGATACTGCTCCTTTTATTGAGAGGGCGATGGTGACGAAGCGCTTGCAGCTCTTCAGGAAAGAGCTCTTGCTGCATTTGTCGGAGCCAGAAGGCTTTCGCGAGTTGGACTTCCGACGCATTGAGGGCTGGACTTACGAAGTTCACTCCGGGCTGTTTTCGAATTCGGGCTACGAATCGAAAAATGTACGCAGTAACTTTCAACAATTTTGGCCAAGACGAGAAGCGATCACGGAGCTCCCATGGCGTACGAGCCGGGCAAAGATTGACCGAAATGGTCGGACGTTCCTCGGTGAATGTGCCAGACGGAGCCTCGGGAATATTGCAAGGCCAATGGTCGGTTGAGAGTTTCAGCCACGATGGGCCTGTCCACCAAAGGTCATGAGCCAGTAGTTGGGACGGAAGCAGGCCGCGAGATGCGCAGTCTGCGGGATTTTCCTCAGACGGTACGTGGCGCCAAATGGCATCGGGTAGGATGGAATTGATTTGGGCCACTCGATTTGCGACAAACGTTTTCCATTTTGACGCGGGTTGTCGAAGCCAACAAAGGGTGATAGTCGAGTCCGTCCAGCAATAACACGGGACGTTCTCCGGCAGCTCGTGCAGTGATTGTCGAATGAAGACGACGAGATGAGTAAGGAGAAGGGCGGCCGAAAGTTCGAGCCGTGGAACCGTCAATGGTTTGACTGGAGCTACTTTCGATTTGGCGGCGAGTAGCGAGATGACGATTTGACCGGAAGAAGTCACGAGGCGCAGATACACTGCAGCAGCATACGCTAATGTGGACGCATCCGCGAAGCCATGCAATTGACAGGAGCTGATGTTTACATCCTGGTGCGTCCAGCGAGAAATTGAGAGCGAATTCAGCACTGGCAATTCTAAACGGTATCTCTCCCAGCGTTCGAGAAGGACCGGAGGAAGTGGGGAGTCCCAACTGCATTTCTGCACCCACAGCTGTTGCATGAGTATTTTTGCATACACTGTAGTGGGAGTGACCCATCCTAATGGGTCGAAAAGGCGAGCAATGTTTGACAGGACTGCTCGTTTGGTGCACGCGGCATCAGACGGAAGCGTGACTTTGACGCGGAATGCGTCGACTTCGGGACTCCACGCGACACCAAGGACCTTGACAGTGTCATCGGACTGCAAGATTTTCTCCTGGACTATTCCATGATCATGAGGACTAATATCAGCAAGCAAATGCGAAGCATTGCTTGTCCACTTATGCAGACGGAAATGTGCCTTGCTGAGCAGTGCAATCAATTGATTACGAGTCTCGATTAATGTCGATTCCTCGAACGCTCCAAAGACACAATCATCAACGTAGAGGTGGTGTTGAAGAACGCGCGTGGCTAAGGGGAATCGGGACCCTTCGTCCTCTATAAGTTGTTGTAGGACTCGAAGAGCGAGAAAGGGGGCCGGAGCTGTACCGTATGTCACGGTCAGCAGCTGATAGTGACCAATGGGCTCCGACGGAGACGACCGCCACAAGATACGCTGATAGTCAACGTCTTGTGGATCCACCAGTATTTGGCGGTACATTTTTGTGATATCGGACGTTAATACGTACCGATATTGTCGGCACCGAAGAATTATGGTCGGAAGATCGGTTTGGAGCTTGGGTCCGATCAACAAATGGTCATTCAACGAAGTTCCGTTGCTAGTGAGGCTGGACGCATTAAATACAACACGAAGGTGTGTTGTTGCGCTGCTATCGCGTAGCACCGCGTGATGCGGAATATACACGGCGTGGGGGGCGTCGATACTCGACGGAGGGAGCTTACGCATATGCCCAAGCTGTAGGTACTCGCGTCAGAAGTCATCGTACTCGGCATAGAGTTTCGGTTTTGGTTGCAGTCGAAGTTCCAGTTTGGAGAGCATTCGTTCTGCAATGCGATAAGAGTGCCCGAGGTCGATTGGAGGGTTCCTTTTGAAGGGTAAACGGACCACATAACGACCGGACGAATCACGTTTATGTGTGGTGCGAAAGTGATGTTCGCATTCTTGCTCTTCGTCTGTGAAATGTGAAGTAGTCGGTATCTCCTCAATCTCCCAGAAACGACGAAGGTCGAGATCAAGCGGATCGGACGGGGAGCAATGATAGATCGGGACGACTGGATAGGACGTGGACTTGGTCGAGCCGACGGGTCCGGACAAAAACCAACCGAATATCGAATTTTGCGCGATTGGCTCGTACATGGATCCAGCGCGGAGTCCTTCCACTAATATAAAACCGTATAGATCCGCTCCTATAATAAGGTCGATGGGATCGGAACTCGTCGGATTTTCGTCAGCAAGATCAAGGTCGCGCGTATGATGCCACGAGATCGACTGGTCACTTCGCTCAGGGACGTAGCGCGTTAATGACGTTAAAATCAACGCAGTGGTTGATAGAGTCGGCCCGGTTCCGCGCTTTGATGCGTTCTCGATTGTTGCCGCGTGTCGTGCATTGATCTCGCGGTTTCCTATGCCGGTAATGGCGACGGAGACGCGGCGACGAGGTACGCGTAATCGTTGCGCTAGCGATTCCGTCATCAAGGTGGTGGCGGAACCTTGGTCTAACAACGCTCGCACGCATTCACGCCGACCGGCGACGGAGGTCACAATGACCCATGCCGTAGCAAGCAAAATACGGGGGGTAGCGAACGCGGTGTGCGACGATACATGCAATGCAACCTGATTACTCGTCGACGGAGGAGAAGCAGGCGATGATGATGGATCATGCACGTCGGAACGGTTGGGCGTTGAGTCAAAGTGCAAGAGCGTATGATGTCGGCGTCCGCACTTTTGACAGGCATACTTGCTTGGGCACGCGTTGACGCTATGTTTTTGACTCAGACAGTTGAGACAACGGCGCTCACCTTTGACGAAGTCAAACCGTTGCGACGTTGTTTTCGATTTGAACAGCGGACACGCGTTTAAGAGATGTTCGGTTTTGCATAACGAACACACCAAGGGCGCGTCACGAGGACGCGACAAACGGTTGGAGGTCGCGACGTGAGTTTGAACAACTCGCTTCGATTGTTTTGGAATCGACTGGAGAGCGCCGAGCGCGCGAATTCGCGTCGCGATGAAATTATCGAGCTCGGCATATGTCGGATATTCGGTGGATTCGCCCAACTTTAATTCCCACGCCTTGCGAGATGATCTATCTAATCGCGATACTAACAAATACACGATCATATCGTCCCACGTATCGACAGGGCGTTCTAAATTCCGTAAAGCTTGAAGAGTTTTGTGGGCGTTATCTCGAAGGGATCTGAGCTCGTTCGCGTCCGAAGCGTGCGGAAGAGAATAGAGCGTTTTCAAATGCTCTTGAATTAAATCGCGTTTATTATCGAAACGCTGAACTAATGTATCCCACGCGATCTTAAAATTGGCGTCCGTAACCGGGAGGTTACAGATTAGGTTTTCCGCTTCGCCTTTCACGCACGAATTAAGATGATGAAGTCGTTTAACGTCGGACAACGATTCATCATTAATGATAAGGGACGTGAACTTATCTCGGTAACTTTCCCACTTGGTGGGTTCTCCGGAGAACGTAGGTAGGCCGATGCGGGGAAGATCGCTGCGTGACTGGGCTGCGGCAGGCATCGTTGGAGCCGACGAGGCTGGACCGGACTTTTGCAGCTTGTCGATGTGGTCGGCAATGAAATCCGCGGCTACGTGGTACTCATCCTCGCAGAGGCTGAACTGCTCGTCTTTGAAATAGGCGACCTTTTCGGCTCCTTCGAGTCGTCGAAAGGCTTGGAGGCGCCGATCAATTTCCCGACATTGGGCATAGGCATCCTTCAGGAACTCCATGCGTTGTTGGAGTTTGGCCACGGTGAAGTTGTTTTGTCCCATCTTCTTCACATTGGGAAGGACACGAACGAGAGATCTCATGGCGGCTTCCTGCTCCAACATCACGTCTTCAAATTTGGCGGCCATCTTTTCTTCGTCAAAACGTGCTCACGTTACGTATTCACGAGTTTCACTGAATCCGGCTCGAAGGACCAATATGTTTGGGAACCCGGGACTAATTTAGGTTTAGGAGTGGACTGTATGGAAGACGAAAGGATCGGGTACAAACACAGAAGGGAGTCCGGATTGGGGAAGGATGTGGTAAGCGTGAGCGGGAAGAGGTAGACGAAGGAAAATGATATAGAGAGACGTCGCACGTTGTTAACAAACCGTGATTTATTTGGCTCGAATCGCGTGAACTAGAGCGGGCGCGCAGTCAAGTCGATATTGACATGTATCCAGACTGGCTGGACGAAACTTTACAAGAAGTGGGCGCGATAGCAAGCAAGTAGATCGGATGGCGGTTAGAACGATTCTCTCGAGCTGGTAATGCGAGCGATTAACGGTCGTTCTCGGGAGTCACGTGATCGCGCATCACGAACGCGGTACCGGGAATCGCCAAAACACGGGCGTTGTGTACATCGGATTCGCAGGACGCGAATCCGAGGTACGGGTAACGCGGGGGGTCGGCTGAGGGCCGTATCGCTCGACATCGATATCTTAAACTACCTTATTTTCTATGTGCTTAATCCTAAACACTCTGGGATTACGAGTTTCCACTCGTTCCCGTCGGAACCCAGCGTTTCCGCGATCAACGGATCTGTTCTTCGACAAAACAGCTCCCCGCCTCGAATTGCCCAGTCCGGAAATTTCTCGGGATTTTTCTCGACTTCCGCAAATTTTCCCTCGTACCACTTTGGGCGAACCGCGGCCGCGATATGAGTTTCCCTTTCGGTATCCCCCTCCCCCTCGTAAATACGCGAAAGTGCATCTGGCACTTTATTAAGGGCTCCCTGCCGATATGCTACTTGGAAATCGTATTCCTGCAGTTGCAGGGCCCATCGCGCTAACCGACCTGTGGGGTTTTTCAGGGTTCTAAGCCACCGTAGACTGTTGTGGTCCGTAATTACCGTAAATGCGTACCCTTCTAAATATGGTCGAAATTTTTGTACTGCCCAGACAATCGCGAGACATTCGAGCTCTGTAGCGGAATATTTTCGCTCCGGTAATGTGAGTGATCTGCTCGCGAATGCTATTACGCGTTCGACCTCATCGACCTCTTGCGTTAATACCGCGCCTAACCCTACCGTGCTCGCATCCGTCTGCAGGGTAAATGGGGTTTCGAAATTTGGGCACGAGAGGGTAGGTGCCGAAGCGATCGCGTCCCTTAAGGATTCGAAGGCGCTTTGTTGGGCGTCCTTCCACTCCCATTCGCGATCTTTACGTAATAGACGGTTCAGTGGTTCGGCAAGTGTGGCGAATCCCGGAATGAATCTTCTGTACCAGGAGGCCATCCCGAGAAAACGCCGCACCTGCTTCACCGTTTTCGGCGGAGGATACGATAAAACGGGTTGGATTTTCTCCGCGTCCACCTTTAATCCCTCTCGGCTCACCACGAAACCCAAATACCGAACTTCTTGACAGCAGAACTCGCACTTATCAGGATTTATCATTAGACCGGCTTCTTTGATCCTATCTAATACGCGCTTGAGCCATTCGAGATGTTCTTTGAATGTTTTAGTGACGATAATTATATCGTCCAAATACGAAAACGCGTGAGGCTCCATTTCTGGGCCTATCAACCGGTCCAATAATCGCTGAAAGGTTGCGGGTGCTCCTGTCAGACCGTACGGCATGCGGCGGAAATGGAAAAGACCTTTTCCTGGTACCGTAAAAGCTGTTATTTCGCGGCTTCCTTCCTCTAACGGAATTTGGAAGTACGCTTGACTGAGGTCGATGGTCGAGATATATCTCGCGGCCCGTAACTTGTCTAGGATTTGCGTCATGAGCGGTAACGGATACGCATCCTTCTTCGAGACCTCGTTAACCTTTCGGAAATCGAGACAAAAACGGTATTTACCGTTGGGTTTCTTAACCATCACGATCGGACTTGACCAACCACTTTGCGATGGCTCTATTATGCCGTCGGCCAGTAGCTTATCTACTTCCTTATATATGGCCTCCTGTACTTTCGGGGAGACGGCATAGTATCGCTGTTTAATCGGAGGATGGTCGCCCACATCGATTCTGTGGCTAGTCAAGTTCGTCATTCCGGTCATATCGTTAAATTCCGGTAACGTGGTCTCGAGAAACTCTTTTAATTGCCGTTTTTCGGCTTCCTCAATCGTTTGCAGACCACAACATACGGTGTCGGGGTTAGTATTCTCGAAAGGGAATTTCTCATTTGGCCGTTTCGCAAAATACCACACTGAATTGTGGTATTCGGCTACTATGCCGAACTTCGCGATTGAATCGGTTCCTAATAGCAGGGGTGTCACCAGATTGTCTAGGACTCGCGCAAATATATCGCGTTTCTCTCTGCCTATTCTTAACGAAAAACGTGCCTCCTCGATTGCTCGATCTACTGCACCAGTGGCGAGGAGGAAATAGCAAGGTTTATCTGTTGTTCTAATTTCGATAATTCTATCCTCGACGTTCTCGAGGGTTTCTCGGCTGACAAAGGTCAGCGACGAGCCCGAGTCTATTAAAGCGCGGGTCGCGAAATTGCTGATGTACGCGTCGACGGTCAGTAGCGGTGGCCGGTATACATCCCCATTTACCATTACGCGGGCCGATATTAATTCGGGTGAAGTCTCTCCTGACCCCTTGATTGACTTCCCCCCTCGTTTCCCGACCGTTTACTGCACCTTCGGCAGCGATTTATCGTAACCCCCTCCGCTCCGCATCCGTAGCAGTGCAGCCGCAGTTCTTCGCGGCAGTCTCGGGACAGGTGGCCAGTCTTACGACAATTCCAACATTGATGCTGGTACCTCCCGGTAGCACGCGGTTTATCGCGTCGCGGCCATTGATGCACCGCCACGGCTGCAGTTTCCTTCGGTGTACGAGCTGGGGTTTCGCGGGATGAGCTACGTGATCTGTTCCCGGGTCGGCATCTGTCGCGTCCCCCCGGCGTCGACGACAGTTGTTTACCTGCCCCCGACTCCCGAGGTTTGCGAAGTGCCGATCCGGTTCGAGATTCTTTACGGAAGGATCGGGAGAGTCGACCGCCCGACTCGTCACTTTCTCCCTCGCTAGCGGAGGATATCGCGTTCGCGTACCCAAAAGTGACAGACTTACCCCTTCCGGGTGCTTTTACGCGTGAATGTCTACTGGGATCGAATGCTAACCCGGGGTGCACCATTTCCGATGGTTTGGGATTCCCCCGTTTTCTACGCTCTTCGACCCGGTCCGCCTCCACTAACCTATCTGACGCGTCATCGACTGTGCTTAACGACTCTCTTGCTATCGTTTGTCGTAACGATAATTTCGCGCCTTCATACAATATCCTTGCCATTCTCTCCTCTGACCACCGCGGCTGTAATTTATCGAACATCGTGGTCATGGCCATTATGTACTCGCGGACGGGCTCTGTCTCATCCTGGAATCGTTCTCTAATGTTCCGTTCCAGGTTGAATTGATATTCGGGGTCCCCGAAAAATTCTCGAAACGCGGTCGCGAATTCCCCCCAAGTCCTGCAACGACTTCCCTTGCGTTTGTGCCAACGCTTTGCTGTGCCCCCGAAACAAACTGCTACGCAGTCGATCAATTCTATATCGTCGATACCGTGATACTGTTTCTGGTGTTCTAGGTCCTCCAGAAATTCTTCTGGGTCCTCTCCCTCTTCACCAGAGAACTTTAGCCTCCATCGCCTAATTATTTCGGCGATGGGGGTTCCTCTATAATTTAATTCTCGGGGTCTTGCTCCGCGTGGCACTTCCGCGTTGGGGTCGCCATGGGCTTCGGGATTCGTTCTCGGCATACTTGATGCCCGACTACGGTGACGCTCGGGAGACCACGGTCTCCACCTTTGATTCTGCGGAACTCTCAAATTAAATTCGCGGGGCGGTGATCTGCCGCCGCTTTCATTTTTCCCTTGCTGATTAATGCGCAAGGCCGCTATATGATCTAACGCGTCCCCGTAGTCCGATTCTCCGCCGTCGTCCCCATGTTCCTTTTTCGGTAAATTTAACGAACTTCTCATTTTGATTCGTGAACCTCGACGCCCAATTCGAAACAGAGTTCCCGTAACCGCGGCCGTATGACCCGAAATGGAATTATTCCCGATATATCACGTTTTAGACAGAGAGGGTGCGTTTTCTTTTTCGTATCGCTAATTTTTCTCGTAATTATTACGACGCGAATTTTCCTTTTACCGTCACGAATTCCGACTTTACCTCTACCTACTGCCTTTCCCCCAGCCCTTTCTCGTTCTCTCTATCGCGCCAAAAAGGGGAAAACAACAACCCAATCAAAACACTAAATCGGACCCTTTTCGTCAATTTCCCACGCACCTGCCCGTCGACAGTATTACTGCGCGGTCGCCAAGATACTACCGGTAGATTTTCGCAAATTGTTCGCCAAATTTCGACAAGAAACTCGCTAAGAGGTGACCATTATTTTTCCGCAAATTGTTCGCTAATTTCCGAAAAACAAAACTCGCAAAGTATCTACTACTAGGATCCCGCAAATCTCTTTATTTCCGACTAGCGCTAGTCGTTTCACCAAAATATTTCATAAAAGGGGTCCGAAAATTTTAATTACTTGTTAAACTCTCTAGAGTTCAATCGCAAATGGGTTATATTCGTCTAGACTACGGACGATATACGGACAACAAACCAACTTCCTCCACCACATGTATAACACAAAAAAAAACTTTATATAAAAAAAACCGTTTGCATGTGGGATTAATTTTTGGGAAACAGCATGAACATAATCAAAATATAACAACGAGGTGAAATTATGCGAGAATATCGCAGCCGCGGGTGGATTACGCTATATGCGGTACCTTCCCCGCGACCGAGAGTTTTCTCTCTATTATCAATTCCCACTAATTGCAATTAAACAACCGTGTGCCATTCCGAGAAAAAAAAGAAACAATTTGCATAAATTATGACAATAAGTTCAATGTTTAAATATTAGGAGTTGGTGATTATTGAGGAAAGTTGAATGGTATACAAGAGGAAAATAATATGAGAAAAATGTATCGGTATTGTGGACCTTTACGGGCGGACTACCTCTAGGGGCGATCCTAGTCTCGTAACGGTATTACCCACAATAAACAAATATAAATTGTCCCTCGTATTGGGGATTATTGGGGCGAAACTCAAGATTCCTGGGCGGGTCACACTCGGTGGTGTGTCCCTCTCCCGCGAAATCAAGTGTTACCCCTCCGCCAATAACGAGGTCCAAACACAATTAAATAAACACAGTAAATATGCACAGTATATAATAAAAATTTTTCCAATGAAATAATAAAAAAAATCAGACTGCGGAGGAAGCGTGATCGGTATTGATTAACTAACGTAAATTTTCTATTAGTTTTTTGATTTTGTTTAGTCTTGTATAAACTTTAATTATTTTATCTGTACTATGGCCAACGTCGACTAATGCCAATTTGTCAACCTAGAGTTACACTACTAATATCAGCAACAGATTACCCGAAGGTCCGTTAATATTTATTAAATAATGGATTGAAATTGGAATCAATAATGTTATCCAGACGGAACAAAATGAAATTACCGAAATTATTACTATTATTATTAGTACACTGTGTGCAATTGCGTCGAGAGTACGCGCGATCACGTTTCCTTTTCTGACCCTGAATCCTGAAAATAAATTTTGTACACCCGGTATATTGTAACGGCGGAATGGCACACGAAATTCGAAAATATAATGAACAAAGACCCTCGTAGAAGACCTTGAACAGAGAACAGGCTGTTGTAAATACGACGTGACACCGTAATATCTTTCCAACAGCCTGTTGCTGTGTTTACGAGGTGCTGGTTCGTTGGTTCGAGCGAGACAACGAAAGTACCGCTCAAGGACGGGTCGTGCTTCTCTACTACGCGACCGTTTCGTTCGACCGATTCAAATTCACCCGTTTCGCTTTCGAAATTAGAATTTCTCCCGTGAGAGCCCCGAGCTTCCTCACGCGTCTCTTTTCTAAAAAGCCTATTTCAAATCGCTTTTTACGGCGAGATTTCCGCAATGTTCGGGCGCCAATTTGTCACGGCGTTTATTTCCCGGCGAACCGAGAGATAACCGCCTTCGAGAAATTATGGCCTTGCGACCGGGCCACGCTCGGTCGCGCGACACGTGGTCCTCTCGAGACAAAAGATCTTCGCAGATTCGAACGGAACGACAAATTTGGACACGAAGTGAACGGGCGCCAGGTACTATACCGTACCACGCGAAACTCTCGAACGATTCGATCGGTTCTCAAAACGACGTCGAATCTGCGAACATCGTTTAGGCCGGTGACGGCCGCGAATGGGTCCAGGGAACCACGTGAGGAAAGGAACGGGGCATTCCCCGCGACGAGAACGTTTCTCACGGTAAATGAAGCTACTCTGTAGATCTCGGGCAAAATATAGTCGTTTATTAAAACGAGATGGTCATACAATCCGCCGGCCGTTGCCGGCGGTAGTCAATAGCTTTGCCGGCGCGAACACGAAAGTGACGGCGGCTGTTCGGCCGATCGCGCGGAATAACTTCTATCGCGTCGAGCTCGGTCGTCACAGGACTTCGCGTGAATTTACAAGCCACGAGGGCACGAATTCGACCGAGCTCCGGTGACGTACGCGTTCCTAATTCGAGACTGGGCGAAACGTGCGAACGGTGAACGACACGAAACGAATACGGCGCATTATCCTCCCGAGGAACGATCCGAGGGTAACCCGAAGAATTACCGGGCGAATATCGTGGGTCCCGAATAGCTCGTGCACGAGGATTCGGCGACACACGATCCGCGGCCTCGCGAGCCTCTCAGGAGAGCGACTCCTGGTCAACGGTAAACGCGGGGAAACACGCGGTACACCGCGGTACGAACTTTCGCGAACTCAAATAACGTCCCCGAACCAACACGAACTGGTCACAAAATTATATCGAAATAAGCCTGACTGGCACTTACCAATATCGCTGTAGTGGCGGCAGTCGCAAAATTACTTTACTATGATCGCGATCTAAATGTTCGCACGTCTTCACTAATCGTAGTCTTTCGACCCAGTGGCCCAGTTCGAGATGGTTCGGAACGCGGAAGCGAGTTTTCCCCCCACTCTCGTCTTCGGCGACGCTCGGGCCAATCACGTTGTTTCTGGGCGCAGGGACGACTCGATGACATGTCGGCACGGGCCTTCGGTATTTTCTATTTTCCGAAGCCCGGCCGATATAAGGCGGTAAGTCGGCATCCATGGATCCGAGCCGTTCCGGTGTAGCTCTCATGGCATTTTCCGGATGAGACGTCGACGAGGGTGGACTGCTGATCGTCCTTATGTTTAACAGCCTCGTCGCTTTCTCCGGGTTGACAGATCCGGGCTCGGTCCAATCCTCGCCGTCTTCCTCGCCAGCGGCGCCCTGTGATTGGTGTTCCGAGCGTCTCCGCTTGCGGCCTTCCGCCAATCGGCGGCCGGAGACAGGTATCGGGCTCCTGGCCGATTTCGGTGGTTTCTGAAAACTCTTGTCGCGCCCGGCGGCGCGACATTCAAATGCGATAATTCTATTCTTTTGGGCGTTCGGATGTCCCAGGGAGAGCGCTCGTTATAACCGTTTCGTTATTATGCCGCTTTCCAGTGACCCGGTCTTTCGCTTAAGGTTCGGAGTGACGTAGGCGGAATCTGCCACGTCACACTGGTTGTAAACATGGCTAAATTGATCTGCCAGTAGTTGAGCTTTTGTGGTATTAGACTCGTGGTAATTTCCTGTGTGATCCATGAGGGGAGGAATGGTGATTGGCTTTTTCATGATTTTTCTGAAAACAGGCCAGAAAGTGTGAGAATTTTTTGCTTTTATAATTTCGGATTGAATATGATGACTTTTGAGAAATCTCACTCGTTTTTGGATATTTTTTGATAGTTGCTTGTATTGGTCATAGGCGACCAAGTCGGCGGAGCGTTGCCAGCGCTTTCTAGCAGTATTTCGCAAGCGAATAAGAAACTTGAGTTTGTCGTCGGGCATAACATGTTTGCCAGGAGTGTTGACGAACGATGTTGCCTTGTAAAAACAGGATTTCAGGAATTTCTGGAATTGGGAGACCTTGAGGTCAATGTCACCTGTAGTTTTTATGTTTGGTGAAATACTGATTTTGTTAGCAAGGTCACGGTAAGTGTCCCAGTCGGTTACTGGGGAAGAGGTTGCGAAAGAGTGTTTAGTATCCGGTAGCAATAACACTGGACGATGGTCGGACGATAGATCATCAGAGGTCACACATTGTAGATCGTTAAATGTATTGGCTAGGAAAAAGTCGATTGTGGACGGACGACAATTTGTTCGAAAGTACGTGTGAGTAAGAGGAGAAATTAACGAATAGTTATTGTTCAACATGTGGTTTTCCAATATCTTGCCATTATGGTTATTAACTTGGTTGTTCCAGGTTATATGCTTGGAATTAAGATCAACCCCAGCCACGAATGGTGTTTTGAAGTTGGTAATGGAATTAAGAGCAGCAACGTCTAGAACTTGTTTAGGACAGTACGCTGATATGACTGTTAGTTTAAAGTTAATCAGCTTGATGGCAACAGCTTCGAGATTATTGAAGGTAGAAAGATGAATAGGGTGAAATCGAAGATTCTTATGGACGAATATAGCAACCCCTCCACCAATTCTATCGGTGGTGATTCTATCATTACGTACGATGTTATAATTAGCAAGCGAAATGTCCATAGCCGGAGATAGCCATGTTTCTTGGACCAGGGCTATCAAAATGTTGTTAGTGATCATGAATGATTCAAACTCAGTTAATTTGGGGAGAATGGAACTAGCGTTCCATGACATGATTTTTCCTGGGAATTGTCGGCTAAGTGCCATTATGAAAAAAGTAGTTGAACAGCGTCGAAGATAACTTCAAGTTTATCGAGCATTGTTGAACATGACGAGAGTTTTGGTCGAATTGCTTTGACAACAGGAATGGCTCTTTTTAGAAATAGAATTGCTTCTTTTAGAAATTCCCCTGTTTCAGAGGAGTCAATGGCAGCTGTGTTGACATTAGTGTTAACAGGAGGAGAAAAGCCACTTACAACCTCACTAAAAGTTCTAGTTGCTTTACCGTTGATTGATTTGTTTTGAGTTGGAAACTGTTTCGAGTGCGATGATGCCTGTGCACTGAGGTTAGGTATAGCCCGGGGGGCACGAGTAGAGGTTCTTTTGTTAATATAAGAAATTAAACTGGGACATTGTGAAAAATTGGCAGTGTGGTCACCTGCACAGTTTGCGCATTTTGCGGGAACATCAGCTGTTTTGGCGCAATCTTTAGTAAGATGGTCGAGGCCACACTTAACGCATTTTGGCGTTTTGAAGCAATTGGCACTGGCATGACCGAAGGTTTGACATCGATAACACTGGGTAAAGTTTTTGGATTTTGTAAATTTCTCCCAGTAAATTCTGCAGTGGTAAAGGAAACCAACAGATTTTACCTGGGATAACTTTGTTCCCGGCGGAAAGGTAACTTTGTAAAGTGGATTGCTTTGTGATGGTCGAAATGGGACAACGCTCTGCGGATTGAGATGAAGAGAAATAAGCTCAGAGGCAATTGATTCTGGTTCAATTTGGGGTAGGCCCCTCAGAACAGTAGTAAGAGGCTTCTCACAGGGGAGAGCGAACGTGTAGAATTTAAGGCCCGCTTTTTGGAACGCCAATTTGGCTTCTGAGAAAAATTTGACATCATTAAAGTGCAATCTGACTTGGTTGCCAAGGAATTTAATAAAGAAATTTTTTCCAATTTCAGATTCAAGTTTGTTGCTGAATTTGATCACTTCGCTTTCAGCGATTTTAATGTAAATGGGAGGAGGGCGAGCCGAAGTGGTTTGCCCTTCAACAAGAGTTGTGGGAATGCGATTTGAATTGGTTTTCGCACTTACTTCGGTGGTAGGGTTGCCTGGATTACCGGCGAATTCCTTGAAGGCGTCCGAGGAGAATACAGCAAAACGGTTGGATAACTGGATGTTACCGCCAAGTGAAACTGGGTTGTTGGAGCTGGTGCTCATTGTTTCGATGGTTTTGAGCCTTTTGGACCCAGAAGAATTTGAAGGAACACCTGTGGGACGGACTGGATTGCCAGTCGCGTCGAATGTGAATTTCTTCTTTAATCCGACCACGCGGCCATCTTGGTCGCTGGTGCCAGGAACGTGGCTCCCGTCTATATCGTTCACTTTGTAGGGTTAAGTGAAAGGACGTTGTTTCCGTTGTCTTGAAAAAGACAGTTTGGTCTGCCGAGGGCAGGGAAGAGAACACTAACACCGCTAGAGTCCCGAATCGATTTCGAGGAGAATTCGTTAAGTGAGTTTATTTCGAATTTATATCGAAAGAAGAACAAGGCGAGAACAAGAGAAACTCAAAGGAGAGCAAAGCTCTCGATGAGCACACGACCGAAGCCGAATGGAGTCGCGATACACAGCGGAATGCAATGAAACGTGGACTCGACCGGAGTCGGCGAACGAATGACTCCGCTCTCTTGGCATTCCGGCGCGACTTATATAGCGCGCGAAAGCGCGGACCATGGCGAGTGCCGCTCTCGGTTGAGTGGCCGCGGCGCTCTCCGATTGGCGCGCGCCTGGTCTCGGCGGTGATTGGCGCGCGCTGGTGTCGAGAACATCTATAAATATAGGTGCGAGCGGTCGCTACTGTTTAGATGATGTTCGCGACGAGGTACGGCTCGTCGCACGCTGGTTGCTGGAAAGTCCAAAGTCGCTCCTTTGACTCCTCTGACCATCCCGCGCCTTGAACTGCAAGCCGCAGTTCTCCTCAGTCGCCTGATGCATTTCGTTGCGTCCTCCCTCGACCTGATCGAAGTTCCATGCTACTGCTGGACCGACTCTACCGTACCGCTTGCGTGGTTGAAATCTCATCCTTCCAAGTGGAAGATGTTCGTCGCCAATCGTGTTGCCGATGTGCAAACTCGTCTTCCTCACGCAATTTGGCAGCATGTTCCAACCACAGACAATCCCGCCGATTGTGCGTCACGTGGACTTTCTAGCGGAGAACTAGTCAAATCTCACCTTTGGTGGCACGGTCCATCCTGGCTTCTCGAGGATTCCACGGAATGGCCCCTCCAACCTCAATATTTCACGGTTGAAGACCAGTCCGAATCCAAGGTTGTGCTTCACAGCGTGGCTCCAGCTCCCGTTTGGGAGTTAGAATCTCGATTCTCTAGTTGGCCAAAACTAATGAGAGTAACGGCCTATATTCAACGTTTCGTCCGAAATGCTCGCTGTTGTCGCCGGTCCCGTCAAAGGTGTTTTCTAGGACGCGCCCTGTCCGCTCACGAGGTCTCCGATGCAAAAATTTTTTGGTTGCGCCGCATTCAAGCAATTCAGTTTCCAGAAACCATTGCCGCTATCAAAAATAAAAACTCTCTCGTCAAAGGACTCACTCGAGTCTCTCAACCCGTTTATCGACGAAAATGGACTTCTTCGCGTCGGTGGCCGGCTGCGCAACGCAGTTTTACCCGTTCAATCGAAGCATCCGGTTGTTTTAGCTCCACACCCGTTAGTGCGCCTCATCATTGAACAAGCCCACGCACGGGCCTTGCATGCCGGTTTGCAGTTAACCCTCTATATTCTTCGTCAAGAATACTGGCTTCTCCGAGGTCGGAGTCAGGTGAAGGCTGTCATTCACGCATGTGTCAAATGTGTCCGCGAACGCGCCTCGATCCCGACCCAGATCATGGGAGATCTTCCTGCCGTGAGAGTGTCCCCGCCGAAAAAACCCTTTTCGCATTGCGGGCTGGATTACGCAGGCCCCGTTCTCATCCGCGCCTCCGCGGGTCGTGGGATCACTTCCCGCAAAGCCTATATAGCGCTTTTCATATGCATGGCCACCAAGGCAGTGCATTTGGAGTTAGTCGCGGATTACTCCACCTCAGCCTTTTTGAACGCATACGTCCGTTTTTGTTCTCGTCGAGGCCTACCGGAGAGCATGTATTCCGATAACGGAACAACGTTCGTCGGAGCAGATCGGGAATTGACCATGTCTTATCGCGCCGCTCTTCGAAATCCAGAATTCCAAAATCAAACCGCCAGTGATGGTGTGGTTTGGCACTTCAACCCCCCATCTGCCCCACATTTCGGCGGCCTATGGGAGGCCGGTGTTAAAAGCGTTAAACACCATCTCCGACGCGTTCTAGGCGATCGAAAACTGACGTTTGCAGAATTTACGACGCTCCTTTGCGCAATCGAGGCATGCCTCAATTCACGACCCATCTCACCTCTTTCCGATACTCTCGATGACGTCGTTCCGCTAACCCCAGGTCATTTTCTTATTGGATCTGCCCTCACAACCCCTCCGCAACCTTCGCTTCTGGATATCGCCGAAAATCGCCTCTCGCGATGGCAATTAGTTCGACATATGACCGAACGATTTTGGAAATTATGGCAGAACGATTACCTCAATACGCTTCAGCAACGCGGAAAGTGGCGTCGCCCCCGCCCTTCCATCTCGATAGGACAACTAGTTCTCCTTAGGAATTCAGACCTTCCTCCGTGTAAGTGGGAGCTGGGGCGAGTGGTGCAATTACATCCCGGCGACGACAACCACATTCGCGTGGTGACCGTCAAAACATCCACCTCATGTTTTAGGCGACCCATTGTGAAATTGTGTCCTTTGCCCGTAGCGTGCGAATCCGAAAGATAAAACAAACGATTATATTATTGTAAACTATGTAAAAAAAAAAAAATTCTGTCATTTAATCCGATTTCATTTTTGTATGCGTTCAGCTGACCGCCGCTCTTTCACGCACGCGTCAGCGCATCTCGCGTTCCAGTTCCGTCAAGGCGGGCGGCCTTTGAATTTCGTTCCGGCGTCGTCGAATTTTTTTTTTTATATATATAAGGCTCCCGCATTCGTATGGTGTTCACCGTTCCACGGCGGGCGGCATTCCGTTTTCGCAGATCTGGGATTAGCGTGCGCGGCATTGTAACACGCAATCATTTTATTGTTTAAGTTCTTCCTTTAAATTTTTTGCGCTGCCGCACCCCGCCGCTTTCATTTGCGTATATTGCGTTTCGAAACTAATATTTCGAGGCGGGCGGTATGTTCGGGATTCAAATTGAGGATTTATTAGTCGTTACGCCGACTGTCGATCGACGTTCGATCTGTTTTGTTATGGTCTATATTTAGAGTCGAGCAGCGATTAATTGTTACCGTTTCGCTAGGCCACGGTGTGTTTATCGACACTCGTTACCGGTAAACATCTTCAATTTGAATCTCGGACAGTCGTCTTCGAGGATCATGCGATCGATTATGATCCAATCGCGTGCGACCTCGCCTGTCGCTCGAAGAGCATTTAAAAAGGCTCTCTTCGGTCTTCGCGTTTATTCGTCTTTCGACCACGATCCTCTGTTCTACATCGCACTCATATCACGATTATCACTGTAACGGTACGCGATCTTCTGGCCACTAGACCGTTATAAAATAAAGTTCATAATTCCTTGTGAAACAAGCCAGATGCATTCATAATCACCTACTTCCTCAAGTTAACTCCTTATCGTGTTCCTCACGCGCTCACGTCTGAGCGGTTCCGGATCTCGGTGATTTCGATCGTCGATCGCCACCGAACAATCTTACAAGTATTTGCGTAGATGTTAAAAATTCACAATCACAAATTTTCAGGATTATCTGTACGTGGTTAGGAATCTGTACGGGGCTAGGAAAAATTATTTTATACTTTTTAGTCCATTTTAAAAACGTGGTATTTTTAAAAAATTTATTTTTATTTTAATAATTATTTTCTGCTTTTTAGTCTTATGTGTGTGAAACTTTTGAATCGATTTTAAACATTTTTATGAGATTATAACAGAGACACGTAGTAAATTTCAGACGGTATTGCAACCCCGTCCTATCGAAAACAAACGCCATGGTAAAATGTCAAAGATAAAAGTTCGACGTTCAGTGGAGTGGGGATGAGTCAGAGTGGGAACGCCTAGTGGAGTAGGGAGCGCTGAACACGTGGACGTAGGGTTTCGCGGGGAGGTGAACAGGCAAATATTTAATTGTTATTTCTCCGAAACGGATAGACTTTTCAAAAATTTTTTTTTGAATAATGCATTGTCATCTAGTTCTGAGCCATGTAACCGATTTCAAGTCTCTAGCTCATCAGGAAGTTAGTTTAAAATCAATTGCAAAATTTGCCACCGAACAAACAGACAAACAGACAAACAAACAAGAAAGCGAGCTAATAAAAACGTGGTAAAAAAATTAATTTTCTGTTTCCTACTAAGGATCTTAATAAGAACGATTGAATTCTGTCATTACATAACATAACAGAATATTTTTTAAGAATCATTATTTTATATATAACGCAATAATGTTAAAATTACTATTTAAATTCCAATATACATTTGTAGAATATTACGTAGTAATTACTGTCATTTTTCCTTCATCTATAAACTATCGATTATATTGTAAACAATTATTACAATGGTGATAATAACGGAAATAAGAATACAATACGAGAATTATACATATACATATAGTATTATAAGGCAATTACAGAATGGGTAATGTCAGCATTCTACTATATCATTCTTCTTCCACTTGACGAATATGTTACGGATAGAGAATAAATCTCTTCCAGATCGTCTCTGGCGGGAAGCGTCCTAGATAACCTTTCGAACCCTTTGATTTAGGACCGAGCCCTGGCTCCGATTTCGTTAGAAGTGACAAAAATGAGAGTCTGGCCCTAAGCCCTAATCTCTAAGCGCGATTAGATAATGAACAAAGTATTCCATTCATTGTAGGGGTATATAAACCCTTAGATTCTCACTCTCGGGGGTTAGTACTGCAGTAGACACGTATCGCGTCACGTCGTGCTGCATTTCGGAAAGTTAACTTCTAACGAGATCGGGCTAAAGTACCTTTCGGATCAAAGTCTAACATTATAGATTCCGTTTGTTCGGTTTATAGTCTATTGGTCAGTGTTGAAGTTGTTTCCGAGTCCCCCGCATTGCCAGTGCGTGAAAACCGAGCACCGTAGTTTAGGTAAATTCTTTCTTTCACATTTCATATCTTTTTCTCTCATTTCCAATCGCGACACGTACACACTTGTACTACAGACTTTTATAAGTAGAATATATTTGTGTTATTGGTAATTAGAGCAAGTTCATTGAACCTATAATTATCGTCCAAAATCCTTATATAGTAATTGAACGTTCCCACACGATACAACCTTACCGCTCGGGTTGTATCATTTAGATTATATAAGTTACGAGGTCTACTAACTATCCTAGCGACTCCCTGATTTCGCATCAGGTTCGTTCGCGCCTTACCAATTATCAAATAGAGATTTTTCCTACCTAGTGGCTCCCCGATTTCGCATTGGGTTCGTCCACGAAAACTATACCATCCTAGCGGCTCCCTGATTTCGCATCAGGTTCGTCCGCATCCTAACAGCTCCCTGATTTCGCATCAGGTTCGTCTGTGCTTTTATCCAACCTCCCAGCGGCTCCCCAATCTCACATTGGGTTCGTCCGCGCTATTCTACAACCTCCTAGCAGCTCCCCGGTTTAGCATCGGGTTCGTCTGCGCGTCATTTCCTAGTGACTCCCCAATTTCGCATTGGGTTCGTTCACGAAGTTTCACCTTCCCAGCAGCTCCCTGATTTCGCATCAGGTTCGTCTGCGTCTGATTCCATTCCTAGAGGCTCCCTGATTTCGCGTCAGGTTCGTCCTCACTGTCTACATTCCTAGCGGCTCCCCAATTTCGCATTGGGTTCGTCCGCGTACCTTAACTAACAAATTGATACCATATTCCTGGGTTTATAACCCTTCGCCGGCCACTCGTGCTACTCGCGGCCCTGGCTCGTAACAAATATCTCGTCGATTGTGGAACTTTTACCGCTGTGGTATATCAGATCACTATAACTTTCACGTTATCCCCGCGCCCGGTTACCCGTCCCGCTGAATAACACAGGGGCTGGCAGTCTTTAATAGTATCTCGTCGGTGTTACAAGTTTTTCAATAATGACAGGTAGCGTCAAAAATCATTTCTGCAACACATAAAATATATCCAAATTTGAAAATTTAATATTTGTTTCGCTCATACTTTTTTTAGGGAGTTATCCGTATATATCTCTTTTATAATTTATAATATTATAATTTATAACATCTTACACAATAACCTGTAAAACTAACATCACTGAAAAATTTTTATACTATAGATAGACATATTATGCATACATATACAGAGAGTATATGAGAGTGCTCACGCCCGGGTTTTGGCCGTGCCCATTATAGTGCTGCCCCCTGCACTAGTGCTTAGCCTGGACACCGACGAGATACTGTTAAAGACTGCCAACCTTATGGGAGTTGGCGAGCCCGAATATTTCGGTGTTTCTTACGCCCTCTAGGATATATTCTGGCTCCATCCAGAGAAACAGAAGGCCAACGACGGCATTTTGTCGGTGAAGAAGACCACTGAGGAGATTCTCGTCGCGATGTATCGGTGAGAATGCGAATTATCACGAAACTATATCGATTATTATTAAATGTTACATTCTCCGCCATATTTCAGACGATGTTTTGGCATTATTGTGGCACTATTTCGAATTTTTAGCGATGTGGTATATCAGATCACTGTAACTTTCACGTTATCCCCGCGCCCGTTGCGCCCGGTTACCCGTCCCGCTGAATAACACAGGGGCTGGCAGTCTTTAATAGTATCTCGTCGGTGGCACAGGCACCCTTACCAGCCTTACGGGAGTTGGCGGGACTCGAATTTTTCGGTGTTCTCTTACGCCCTCTAGGATATATTCTGACTGGAATGAGAAACAGGAGGCCACCGACGGCATTTCGTCGGTGCAGAAGACACTGTATTGGTATCGTGTTATCCCCGCGCCCGTTGCGCCCGGTTACCGGGCTCGCTGAATAGCACAGGGGCTGGCAGTCTTTAATAGTATCTCGTCGGTGGCCTGGATCAGCTCCCGTCTCCACACTCAGTCCGGACAAGAACCCGTCTCCACACTCAGTCCGGACAAGAACCCGTCTCCACACTCAGTCCGGACAAGAACCCGTCTCCAAACTCAGTCCGGACAATAACCTACTTTATATAAAATACAGTGACTCCCACTAATATTTGGACACTCTTAAAAACATCGTAACTTTTTAAATATTGGACTATGCGATTTGAACTTTTTTGGAACGCTAGAGCAATTAGTTCACTACAGGATGCGAAAAGAAATTTTTTCAAAAATTGCATTTGACCGGAATTGTAGAGGAAATACTAAATGTTGCATTTTACAACTTTTTTATGCGGGCCTATATTGAAGTTTTGAAAAATATGTTTTGTAGATCTGTTCGGGTTATATGCATTGTGAAAGTTTCATCGAAATCGGTTGATGCGGGGAAAAATGACAGTCATCGAAAGATGTAAGAATTCTTAGATTTACTGCTGTTATAGGCCGAAAATCGTGAAAATCTGCAGTTTTTACCATCTATAAACGCTTGTAGCTCATTGCAACGTCGACCGATTTTGACGAAATTTTCAGGATATGTTTAATTGAAACAGATCTACAAAACGCATTTTTTAAATTTTCAATATAAGCCCACATAAAAAAGTTGTAAAATGGATCTTTTAGAATTTTCTCTACAATTCCGACCATCTGCAATTTTCGAAAAAATTTCTTTTCACATCCTGTAGTGAACTAAGTGCTCTAGCTTTCGAAAAAAGTTTGAATCGTATAGTCCAATATTAAAAAGATTATCGCGTTTTTTAGAGCGTCCGAATATTAATGGGAGTCACTGTATGTAACTAAGATATAGATCTAATATACAAATCTCTAATCAATATAAATTAAATATAACATTAATTATAATGATAGAAGTGTATTTTAATTTTTCCCAATCTTTTAGTTGCAAACTCTAGTTGTAAAAAATAAAAAACCCGGAAGAATTTGAAGAAATACAGATTTCATATCGAGGCGTAAATGCGACCATCTTGAATATTATTAATTTAATAATGAGGTATTGTCATCAACACTATCTCCGATTTTTTCATATTTTTAGCTACAGTTGTTATTAAGTGGGTATTCTAGTCTACACCACTAAAAAAATTGATTTTTTATTTTTTGCATTTTCTGAAAATAAACAGGACTTTTTGAACACCAGGAAGGATCATTGTATGGACCGGCCTGGGTTAGCAGACTAGTTGTAAGTATGCCGTTCTCATATAACGGGTATGAGAAACTTTAAACACGCGTTTTTCTCGAAACAAAGGTTTTTTACATGGCTGACATGATATATCAAACTCTAGTGACTAGAGTCTAGTCGACCGATTGACTTCAAATTTGACGTTCACCTTCAGTGGATGTCCCGATATCGTCTCTGAATCAGAGTTATAGAAAAAAAATTTTCTTATTTTTGTTAGCTCGCTAAACATGAAACAAGCCAAGAAAATCGATATTCAATATTCAAAGTGCTACCATTATGTAAATCTCAAGAAAAATTCCACGATATGTTGGTGAAAGTTCCATAAAAATATGTTTACACTTCTCGGCGTTCGGAAAAACTCAAAGAATAGTATCCCTGGCGTATAAATGACTCTCGGCAGACCCGTGTTGGGGACTTATATCGATAAATAAAATACGTACCTCCCTTTTCATGTAGAGACGAGTCGAGCGGACCACTATTATGAGCCGTTGTCTATACCGCTAGTCTCAAGTTGGTATTTTTACCAGCAGACTGTATACGACTAAATGACCCTATTTATACCTCGAGAACAATATTAGTAAACACTCTTAGCCATCGATACCTTTTTAATGAAGAGGTAAAAACCCCGAAACCCTCATCGGTTTGAATGGAATGAAATCGTCCTTTACCAGCACACTGTGTCAAGAATGGTTCTTTATTACTTTATTGTCGGTGCCACGAAGAATGACTCGGACATCTTTCTATGCCTCAATAGCAATGATGTGTTATATACTTTGCAGACCTCCACGGTCAGTTGAGAGCTGCAGCAATTCATCTTGGGGTTTTCCCATCAACTCGCACACCGTGTGCAGTAGGGTGGACCTAAGCTATACTTGGCGAAAAATTTTTATCGAGATACAAAGCACGACGCCCCCCAGAATGGTTCTCTTTGGTGAGAAAAAAATTTGGGCAAAGTTTGAAATCGATCGAAAAAAAGGATCACGTGGCGCATTTAAATTGAAAATTTTGAAAATTTTGAAATTCATCGTAACTATAAAGTATTATATATCGTTGGATTTGTAATTTTTTTAAAAATAAGAATATGGAAAAATTATATGAGCTTAATTTTAAAAAAAATAACGATGACCTTGAAATTTCGAAAATTTCATTTTAAAAAAAAAATTTTTTTGTGCCATTATATTTACCATATTGAACAGTGCAACTTTTTCCTCTGACATTTTTTCGTATAACCACAAATAACAGAGATATGTAATTTTGTATTGTACTATTGTACTATACATGTGAATGAATATTTTGAATATATTCTACAGAATAGTGATAAGGAACTATTTCTTATATTCTAATGTAAGACTATCCGCTTTTAAGATGGCAAGGACAGAGCGGGTCACCAAATAATACGCCGATCAATGGTGAAGCCGCTCGCCAAGAATGCATTTTATTAAATGAACAGACAAACAATACAAAATCTAGAGAGAGAATCCAAACTTGACAAGTCACTGGAAGAACGGGTCCTCAGACCCGAAGTGGCTGTTAGGATCCGCGCTGCCAGCGTATTTTATGACGCTACCCCTCTGGGTTTTCCCTGGGAGGGAGGTAGCTGTGTGGTTCGCCTGTGCTGCGGACCCTCGACGTTCGATTTACATGTTTTTCGCTATTGTTGTTTTCGTTGCGTCAGGATATTGCTGGCGGTAATCTTTTACCATTTGCAGTACCAACTGCTTTTCTTCCTCATTGCGAGCTAAAATTTGATTGTATGTAATCCTGTATTAGCTTAACGGCTCTTTCTGCCGAATCATTGACCACAGGTAAAGCGTTAACTATATCTAAACCTAGTTTGTAAGAATCTTCATCTTGCCAAACTACTGGATCTTTTTTTAAAAATTCTGTCAATATATTAAATCTACTAAAAAATTGTCGACTTTCGTCTGATATAAAACCTGAAATGTCCTCTTGCATGTGATCGGCCACATTAGTTGGTAAAATGACAAATTTTTTATAATAATCGCCGCTACTAAAAGATCACTATTTGATCAAGAAACTCTTGTTCCTGTTGATCTTGTATCTGGGATCGTCGTTTACAACTCTTTTGTAAGACCTTTCACTTGTGGTATAATGACTCTAATTTCTCGACGCAGCGACTGTTTAACTGAACTGGAATTCTGGCCTTTTCCCACAACACCTCCACTTCTTTAACAACAAGGTGTGCACTAGACCGAAGGTTCAATTTCACTTTCCGCAAATTATAAAATAGCACTCCTAAAACTTGTCGTTTCGATGGCAACTTAGCGTCAATTATCTGATTTTCATAATGTTCTAATAAGAACAGTTTTTCGCGACTTCTACCCTCCATTGGGCTTCTCAATTTATATAGAAATTGAGTAGTCTTCCTGTATGACTACTGTAACGTCTCGCGTCTGCCAAATCTGGATTGAACGACGATGATCACGAGTCCGATTTTGTAAGTTGAGGTGATAGTTGATCAAAGACAACACTTGAGGTTGTATGTTCGCTTACTCGATACTGATGATTACAGTTCGTTAGCTCAGACAGATCTAATCGGTGGTTCTCTGATACATATAAATCTTACTTCGGTGTGGATGTCGTTTGTTTGAAAAAGCGTGATGATTGGTTGATGGAGTTGAAAGTAATTGGTGGAAAAACTTGTAAGGATAGGAGTAGGAATAGGAGTGGGAGTTTAAGTACGGGTTGTTATAAAATTTTTAACGAGGGTTTACATCTGTTTCCCGGGTGTGCGCTTATGAATTTCAAGATAGGTAAAATTGTAAAAAAGTGGACTTAAGGTCCACGGGGTACATCTGGAGGTAACGTAATAAATTATATTCGGTCATAGGTAATAAATGGATATGTTTAAATATCTGTTATTTGTGGTTCTACGAAAAAATGTCAGAGGAAAAAGTTGCATTGTTCAATATGGTAAATATAATGGCATAAAAAAAAATTTTTTTTTAAATCAAATTTTCGAAATTTCAAGGTCATCGTTATTTTTTTTTAAATTAAGGTCATATAATTTTTCCATATTCTTATTTAGAAAAAAATTACAAATCCAACGATATATAATACTTTATAGTTACGATGAATTTCAAAATTTTCAAAATTTTCAATTTAAATGCGCCACGTGATCCTTTTATCCGATCGATCTTAAATTTTGCACAAATTTTTTTCTCACCAAAGAGAACCATTCTGGGGGGCGTCGTGAAAAAAATTCGTTGGTCAAAAAATAAGGTCCACCCTAGTGTGCAGTGACTCTTTGACCTTTCTTCTATCTCCTGTCACGGCGTTTATTTCCCGGCGAACCGAGAGATAACCGCCTTCGAGAAATTATGGCCTTGCGACCGGGCCACGCTCGGTCGCGCGACACGTGGTCCTCTCGAGACAAAAGATCTTCGCAGATTCGAACGGAACGACAAATTTGGACACGAAGTGAACGGGCGCCAGGTACTATACCGTACCACGCGAAACTCTCGAACGATTCGATCGGTTCTCAAAACGACGTCGAATCTGCGAACATCATTTAGGCCGGTGACGGCCGCGAATGGGTCCAGGGAACCACGTGAGGAAAGGAACGGGGCATTCCCCGCGACGAGAACGTTTCTCACGGTAAATGAAGCTACTCTGTTGATTTCGGGCAAAATATAGTCGTTTATTAAAACGAGATGGTCATACAATCCGCCGGCCGTTGCCGGCGGTAGTCAATAGCTTTGCCGGCGCGAACACGAAAGTGACGGCGGCTGTTCGGCCGATCGCGCGGAATAACTTCTATCGCGTCGAGCTCGGTCGTCACAGGACTTCGCGTGAATTTACAAGCCACGAGGGCACGAATTCGACCGAGCTCCGGTGACGTACGCGTTCCTAATTCGAGACTGGGCGAAGTGTGCGAACGGTGAACGACACGAAACGAATACGGCGCATTATCCTCCCGAGGAACGATCCGAGGGTACCCCGAAGAATTACCGGGCGAATATCGTGGGTCCCGAATAGCTCGTGCACGAGGATTCGGCGACACACGATCCGCGGCCTCGCGAGCCTCTCAGGAGAGCGACTCCTGGTCAACGGTAAACGCGGGGAAACACGCGGTACACCGCGGTACGAACTTTCGCGAACTCAAATAACGTCCCCGAACCAACACGAACTGGTCACAAAATTATATCGAAATGAAGCCTGACCGGCACTTACCAATATCGCTGTAATGGCGGCAGTCGCAAAATACTTTTTGAATCGCGGTCTAAGGTTCGCACGTCTTTACTAATTGTAGTCCTTCGACCCAGTGGCCCAGTTCGAGATGCTTCGGAACGCGGAAGCGAGTTTTCCCCCCACTCTCGTCTTCGGCGACGCTCGGGCCAATCACGTTGTTTCTGGGCGCAGGGACGACTCGATGACATGTCGGCCCGGGCCTTCGGTATTTTCTATTTTCCGAAGCCCGGCCGATATAAGGCGGTAAGTCGGCATCCATGGATCCGAGCCGTTCCGGTGTAGCTCTCATGGCATTTTCCGGATGAGACGTCGACGAGGGTGGACTGCTGATCGTCCTTATGTTTAACAGCCTCGTCGCTTTCTCCGGGTTGACAGATCCGGGCTCGGTCCAATCCTCGCCGTCTTCCTTGCCAGCGGCGCCCTGTGATTGGTGTTCCGAGCGTCTCCGCTTGCGGCCTTCCGCCAATCGGCGGCCGGAGACAGGTATCGGGCTCCTCGCCGATTTCGGTGGTTTCTGAAAACTCTTGTCGCGCCCGGCGGCGCGACATTCAAATGCGATAATTCTATTCTTTTGGGCGTTCGGATGTCCCAGGGAGAGCGCTCGTTATAACCGTTTCGTTATTATGCCGCTTTCCAGTGACCCGGTCTTTCGCTTAAGGTTCGGAGTGACGTAGGCGGAATCTGCCACGTCACAACTCCTCCCCCCCCGAAAGAGACCGGGGCACCGGTGGCAGTTACCAGCCAGGCTTGTTCGCGAGTTCGGGGACGAACGCTCTTCCTCGGATCTTCCTTTACATAGGGACGGACACTGCAGAGACATACACGCTTCTACCCATCACCAATCCAGACGAATATATCCTTCAAATTGTTGCTTTTCCCTGATGTGGGCGGAGCCTGATGACACGACCGGTACCTAAGGGAGAAAACCGGATTCGCTAAAGTTGGGTTCCGCTGAACCCTGAGGAACGTAGGGATCAGGGTTAAATAATGAAACTACAGTTGGGGCGACAACTCTTTATTCGCGCCCCCTGGCGCTTAATACTGGTGTCCCTCCCACCCTCCGAAAATTTAGTCTTTTATAACAAAATATACGATATTGCTAACGAAGGGGGGAGGGACCGGTAAACAAAATAATCAGTCTTTTTCTTCTCTTATCTTCTGGGAACAACCAAGGAAACGCAGGGAAAAACAAAAATATTCATGTGTCCGGCCTTGCCCAACTTGGGACTGCTGGCGCTGTCCTGTCGCTCACTTGTGGCGGGTCGACCCCTAGTAGCGGCCGTATCGAGTGCCACTGCACTCGGGGCAGGTGTCCACTGTGTAATAGGGACGTCCGCACCGGTAACAATACGGCCACTTCTGGGGTGCAAGGCACTCGGAGTGGCAGTGCCCCACCACGCGACAGCGCCAGCAGCCCTCCTCCACTTCGGCGCCTCGCCGGCCCACTTTTCCGCGCCTTTTCGCCGTACCCCTTTGTTGCGGTCTTCCTTTCGGTACTTCATTCCGTCTCGGGGTCGGGATGGAGTGCAAGGTTTCTTTCCTCGGCGGGGCTTGTACTGATACCGACGTGCCGTTCATAGTTTGGGCCTGTATATTTAGGCCCACCCTGTGTACCGGCTGGTTCGATATATCGCTCCTAAGGGCCCTCCGTATTCCATTTTCCCAGGCTTCTGTTGTCTTGCGGTGTTCCTCTCGGATACGTTTCATTCGGTCCTCAACAGACTCGGCGGTCGGTTGTAGCTTCGGTACCTCTAGTCCTGTTGGCGGTATCGGGGTCGGAAGTGCTTTTTCCCCAGATGTTACCGATGGCGCTGTCTTTGGGCCCGGTTTTGCCTTTTCTTCCCGCTCCCTCTCTGACGGTAACTTGCACCCACGCCCTACCGTACACCACCTTCCCTCGTTCTGTAGGAGCAGCTCCTTCACTAAGTGGCTCGGTATTTCTATGGGTCCTGCTGCTCTCTTTGCCGGTTTCGATGGTTCCGGTATAGCCTCCTGCTCTTTTCCCGTCTCGGCGGCGGTGTCGGCCTCCTGCTCCGCCTGCTGTTCTTTTTCCGGCGTATGTACCTCCGGTTCCGGATCCGCCGGTTTGGTTGCCACCTTCTCTTCTATTTTCTGCCACTCAATTGTGGTTGTGGCCACGTACTGCATTTTTGTGGAGGATGCGTTGGAGATTTCCTCCCACGGTAGCTCTCCGGTAAACTCCTCTCGTATTTGGTAGTATTGTTGTTCCGGGGGTCCGTGCGGCCGGTACTTAATGGACGCCGTTGCCGCGCGGGTGCCCCTCGGTAACGGGTGCAGCCTCTGCAATCTCTCCACTAACGACTCCATCGTTGTCTTCGTGGCGTCCATTTTTGTTTTTGGCTTCGGTAGTCTGTTGAGAAAAGAGAGGCTATGGTGTTAATCTTTGTTTGTGGGTGTTTGCGTGGGGAAGTATGGTTTGAGGTCCGATATGTGCGCTTTGCCGAGGTTCTTCCCCTCCTCGGTGGCCAAGTTATAGACTCCCGGTGACAGTTTTTTCGTTATTATTACCGGACCAGTAAATTTCGGTGATAGTTTCGCCGCAAAATGGTTAGCGGCCGACGAAAGTATTCGCTGTCGTTTCATAACCCTGTCCCCTACGTTAAATTCTCGGTTTCTCCGTCGCAAATTATAATGGTGCGATTGTTTCCGATATGCGTCCTCGAGGTTTTCCAACATCCAATGCCGCAGCGTCGGTAATTGCGACACCCGCTTCTTCCAGCTGTCATTGGATGTCACCTTGAGGTCGATCGGAGGCTCGACGTTAGCCCTCGCACATTTTGCCGGTCGCGGCTCTCGCCCGAAATTGAGAAACGCTGGGGAGGCTTGTAGAACGGAATGGTGCGCGGTATTATACGCAAAACGAAACTGTGGTAAATTCAAGTCCCAATCTCGGTGGTCCCTCTCTATATAAGCGACGATCATCGTCTTCAGGATCCGATTCACTCGCTCTACTGGGTTCGCTTGCGGGTGGTACGGGGGGGTGGTACTTAATCGAATGCCGTATTCGTCGGCAAGTTCCCTCAGAGTCTTGTTCGCGAACTCGGTACCGTTGTCCGTCAACAAGACATCCGGGGTCCCCCATCGCGAAAAAATTAACCCTTCTAGGGCGTCCGCTATTTTCGGACCGGTTGCACGTCGAAGCGGGGTGCACTCTATCCACTTTGTGAACAGATCCTGCATAACGAGAAGGTACGAGTTGCCGGACCTGCTCGGAGGGAACGGACCCATAATGTCGGCAGCTACTACTGTCCAGGGCATGTCGACTCTGCGCCGACCCATCAACCCCGGTGGGAGTGTTTGTTCCACCTTCGTGAGCTGACAGGTATTACAGCGTCTTACGTATTCTACTGCCGTTCTATACATGCCTGGCCAGTAGTAGCGGGTGGCGATACGATGATAGGTCTTTTCGACCCCTAAATGCCCTGCCTGTGGGTTGTCGTGCGCCTCCTGCAGGATCTCGGTTCTCCGTTCCTCTGGGATTACGAGTTTCCACTCGTTCCCGTCGGAACCCAGCGTTTCCGCGATCAACGGATCTGTTCTTCGACAAAACAGCTCCCCGCCTCGAATTGCCCCGTCCGGAAATTTCTCGGGATTTTTCTCGACTTCCGCAAATTTTCCCTCGTACCACTTTGGGCGAACCGCGGCCACGATATGAGTTTCCCTTTCGGTATCCCCCTCCCCCTCGTAAATACGCGAAAGTGCATCTGGCACTTTATTAAGGGCTCCCTGCCGATATACTACTTGGAAATCGTATTCCTGCAGCTGCAGGGCCCAACGCGCTAATCGACCCGTGGGGTTTTTCAGAGTTCTCAGCCACCGTAAACTGTTGTGGTCCGTAATTACCGTAAATGCGTACCCTTCTAAATATGGTCGAAATTTTTGTACTGCCCAGACAATCGCGAGACATTCGAGCTCTGTAGCGGAATATTTTCGCTCCGGTAATGTGAGTGATCTGCTCGCGAATGCTATTACGCGTTCGACCTCATCGACCTCTTGCGTTAATACCGCGCCTAAACCTACCTTACTCGCATCCGTCTGCAGAGTAAATGGGGTTTCGAAATTTGGGCACGAGAGGGTAGGTGCCGAAGCGATCGCGTCCCGTAAGGATTCGAAGGCGCTTTGTTGGGCGTCCTTCCACTCCCATTCGCGATCTTTACGTAATAGACGGTTCAGTGGTTCGGCAAGTGTGGCGAATCCCGGAATGAATCTTCTGTACCAGGAGGCCATCCCGAGAAAACGCCGCACCTGCTTCACCGTTTTCGGCGGAGGATACGATAAAACGGGTTGGATCTTCTCCGCGTCCACCTTTAATCCCTCTCGGCTCACCACGAAACCCAAATACCGAACTTCTTGGCAGCAGAACTCGCACTTATCAGGATTTATCATTAGACCGGCTTCCCTGATTCTATTCAATACGCGTTTGAGCCATTCGAGATGTTCTTTGAACGTTTTGGTGACGATGATTATATCGTCTAGATACGAAAACGCGTGAGGCTCCATTTCTGGGCCTATTAACCGGTCCAATAATCGCTGAAAGGTTGCGGGTGCTCCTGTCAGCCCATACGGCATGCGGCGGAAATGGAAAAGACCTTTTCCCGGTACCGTAAAAGCTGTTATTTCGCGGCTTCCTTCCTCTAACGGAATTTGGAAATACGCTTGACTGAGGTCGATGGTCGAGATATATTTCGCGGCCCGTAACTTGTCTAGGATTTGCGTCATGAGCGGTAACGGATACGCATCTTTCTTCGAGACCTCGTTAACTTTTCGGAAATCGAGACAAAAACGGTATTTACCGTTGGGTTTCTTAACCATCACGATCGGACTTGACCAACCACTTTGCGATGGTTCTATTATGCCGTCGGCCAGTAGCTTATCTACTTCCTTATATATGGCCTCCTGTACTTTCGGGGAGACGGCATAATATCGCTGTTTAATCGGGGGATGGTCGCCCACATCGATTCTGTGGCTAGTCAAGTTCGTCATTCCGGTCATATCGTTAAATTCCGGTAACGTGGTCTCGAGAAACTCTTTTAATTGCCGTTTTTCGGCTTCCTCAATCGTTTGTAGACCACAACATACGGTGTCGGGGTTAGTATTCTCGAAAGGGAATTTCTCATTTGGCCGTTTCGCAAAATACCACACTGAATTGTGGTATTCGGCTACTATGCCGAACTTCGCGATTGAATCGGTTCCTAATAGCAGGGGTGTCACCAGATTGTCCAGGACTCGCGCAAATATATCGCGTTTCTCTCTGCCTATTCTTAACGAAAAACGTGCCTCCTCGATTGCTCGATCCACTGCGCCGGTGGCGAGGAGGAAATAGCAAGGTTTATCTGTTGTTCTAATTTCGATGATTCTATCCTCGACGTTCTCGAGGGTTTCTCGGCTCACAAAGGTCAGCGATGAGCCCGAGTCTATTAAAGCGCGGGTCGCGAAATTGCCGATGTACGCGTCGACGGTCAGTAGCGGGGGTCGGTATTCCTCCCCATTTACAATTACGCGGGCCGATATTAATTCGGGTGAAGTCTCTCCTGACCCCTCGATCGACTTCCCCCCTCGTTTCCCGACCGTTTACTGCACCTTCGGCAGCGATTTATCGTAACCCCCTCCGCTCCGCATCCGTAGCAGTGCAGCCGCAGTTCTTCGCGGCAGTCTCGGGACAGGTGGCCAGTCTTACGACAATTCCAACATTGATGCTGGTACCTCCCGGTAGCACGCGGTTTATCGCGTCGCGGCCATTGTTGCACCGCCACGGCTGCAGTCTCCTTCGGTGTACGAGCTGGGGGTTCGCGGGATGAGCTACGTGATCTGTTCCCGGGTCGGTATCTGTCGTGTCCCCCCGGCGTCGACGACAGTTGTTTACCTGCCCCCGACTCCCGAGGTTTGCGAAGTGCTGATCCGGTTCGAGATTCTCTACGGAAGGGTCGGGAGAGTCGACCGCCCGACTCGTCACTTTCTCCCCCGCTAGCGGAGGATATCGCGTTCGCGTACCCAAAAGTGACAGACTTACCCCTTCCGGGTGCTTTTACGCGTAGACGTCTACTGGGATCGAATGCTAACCCGGGGTGCACCATTTCCGATGGTTTAGGATTCCCCCGTTTTCTACGCTCTTCGACCCGGTCCGCCTCCACTAACTTATCTGACGCGTCATCGACCGTGTTTAACGACTCTCTTGCTATCGTTTGTCGCAACGATAATTTCGCGCCTTCATACAATATCCTTGCCATTCTCTCCTCTGACCACCGCGGCTGTAATTTATCGAACATCGTGGTCATGGCCATTATGTACTCGCGGACGGGCTCTGTCTCATCCTGGAATCGTTCTCTAATGTTCCGTTCCAGGTTGAATTGGTATTCGGGGTCCCCGAAAAATTCTCGAAACGCGGTCGCGAATTCCCCCCAAGTCCTGCAACGACTTCCCTTGCGTTTGTGCCAACGCTTTGCTGTGCCCCCGAAACAAACTGCTACGCAGTCGATCAATTCTATATCGTCGATGCCGTGATACTGTTTCTGGTGTTCCAGGTCCTCCAGAAATTCTTCTGGGTCCTCTCCCTCTTCACCAGAGAACTTTAGCCTCCATCGCCTAATTATTTCGGCGATGGGGGTTCCTCTATAATTTAACTCTCGGGGTCTCGCTCCGCGTGGCACTTCCGCGTCGGGGTCGTCGCGTGATTCGGGATTCGCACGGGATTCGGGGTTCGTGCTCGGCATTCTTGGTACCGGACTACGGCGTCGTTCGGGAGACCAAGGTCTCCACCTTTGATCCTGCGGGACTCTCAAACTAACTTCGCGGGGCGGTGATCTGCCGCCGCCTTCATTTTCCTCTTTCTGACTAATGCGTAAGGCCGTTATATGGTCTAACGCGTCCCCGTAGTCCGATTCTCCGCCGTCGTCCCCATGTTCCTTTTTCGGTAAATTTAACGAACTTCTCATTTTGATTCGTGAACCTCGACACCCAACTCGAAACAGAGTTTCTGTAACCGCGGCCGTATGACCCGAAATGGAATTATTCCCGATATATCACGTTTTAGACAGAGAGGGTGCGTTTTCTTTTTCGTATCGCTAATTTTTCTCGTAATTATTACGACGCAAATTTTCCTTTTACCGACACGAATTCCGACTTTACCTCTACTTACTGCCTTTCCCCCAGCCCTTTCTCGCTCTCTCTATCGCGCCAAAAAGGGGAAAACCACAACCCAATCAAAACACTAAATCGGACCCTTTTCGTCAATTTCCCACGCACCTGCCCGTCGACAGTATTACTGCGCGGTCGCTAAGATACTACCGGTAGATTTTCGCAAATTATTCGCCAAATTTCCTCAAGAAACTCGCTAAAAGGTGACCATTATTTTTCCGCAAATTGTTCGCTAATTTCCGAAAAACAAAGCTCGCAAAGTATCTACTACTAGGATCCCGCAAATCTCTTTATTTCCGACTAGCGCTAGTCGTTTCACTAAAATATTTCATAAAAGGGCCCCCGCAAATTTTAATTACTTGTTAAACTCTCTAGAGTTCAATCGCAAATGGGTTATATTCGTCTAGACTACGGACGATATACGGACGACAAACCAACTTCCTCCACCACATGTATAACACAAAAAAAAATTTTATATAAAAAAACCGTTTGCATGTGGGATTAATTTTTGGGAAACAGCATGAACATAATCAAAATATAACAACGAGGTGAAATTATGCGAGAATATCGCAGCCGCGGGTGGATTACGCTATATGCGGTACCTTCCCCGCGACCGAGAGTTTTCTCTCTATTATCAATTCCCAATAATTGCAATTAAACAACCGTGTGCCATTCCGAGAAAAAAACAATTTGCATAAATTATGACAATAAGTTCAATGTTTAAATATTAGGAGTTGGTGATTATTGAGGAAAGTGGAATGGTATACAAGAGGAGAATAATATGAGAAAAATGTATCGGTATTGTGGACCTTTACGGGCGGACTACCTCTAGGGGCGATCCTAGTCCCGTAACGGTATTACCCACAATAACCAAATATAAATTGTCCCTCGTATTGGGGATTATTGGGGCGAAACTCAAGATTCCTGGGCGGGTCACACTCGGTGGTGTGTCCCTCTCCCGCGAAATCCAGTGTTACCCCTCCGCCAATAATGAGGTCCAAACACAATTAAATAAACACAGTAAATATGCACAGTATATAATAAAAATTTTTCCAATGAAATAATAAAAAAAAATCAGACTGCGAAGGAAGCGTGATCGGTATTGATTGAATAACGTAAATTTTCTATTAGTTTTTGATTTTGTTTAATCTTGTATAAACTTTAATTATTTTATCTGTACTATGGCCAACGTCGCCTAATGCCAATTTGTCAACCTAGAGTTACACTACTAATATCAGCAACAGATTACCCGAAGGTCCGTTAATATTTATTAAATAATGGATTGAAATTGGAATCAATAATGTTATCCAGACGGAACAAAATGAAATTACCGAAATTATTACTATTATTATTAGTACACTGTGTGCAATTGCGTCGAGAGTACGCGCGATCACGTTTCCTTTTCTGACCCTGAATCCTGAAAATAAATTTTGTACACCCGGTATATTGTAACGGCGGAATGGCACACGAAATTCGAAAATATAATGAACAAAGACCCTCGTAGAAGACCTTGAACAGAGAACAGGCTGTTGTAAATACGACGTGACACCGTAATATCTTTTCAACAGTATGTTGCTGTGTTTACGAGGTGTTGGTTCGTTGGTTCGAGCGAGACAAAGAAAGTACCGCTCAAGGACGGGTCGTGTTTCTCTACTACGCGACCGTTTCGTTCGCCCGATTCAAATTCACACGTTTCGCCTTCGAAATTAGAATTTTCCCGTGAGAGCCTCGAACTTCCTCACGCGTCTCTTTTTTAAAAAGCCTATCTCAAATCGCTTTTTACGGCGAGATTTCCGCAATGTTCGGGCGCCAATTTGTCACGGCGTTTATTTCCCGGCGAACCGAGAGATAACCGCCTTCGAGAAATTATGGCCTTGCGACCGGGCCACGCTCGGTCGCGCGACACGTGGTCCTCTCGAGACAAAAGATCTTCGCAGATTCGAACGGAACGACAAATTTGGACACGAAGTGAACGGGCGCCAGGTACTATACCGTACCACGCGAAACTCTCGAACGATTCGATCGGTTCTCAAAACGACGTCGAATCTGCGAACATCATTTAGGCCGGTGACGGCCGCGAATGGGTCCAGGGAACCACGTGAGGAAAGGAACGGGGCATTCCCCGCGACGAGAACGTTTCTCACGGTAAATGAAGCTACTCTGTTGATTTCGGGCAAAATATAGTCGTTTATTAAAACGAGATGGTCATACAATCCGCCGGCCGTTGCCGGCGGTAGTCAATAGCTTTGCCGGCGCGAACACGAAAGTGACGGCGGCTGTTCGGCCGATCGCGCGGAATAACTTCTATCGCGTCGAGCTCGGTCGTCACAGGACTTCGCGTGAATTTACAAGCCACGAGGGCACGAATTCGACCGAGCTCCGGTGACGTACGCGTTCCTAATTCGAGACTGGGCGAAGTGTGCGAACGGTGAACGACACGAAACGAATACGGCGCATTATCCTCCCGAGGAACGATCCGAGGGTACCCCGAAGAATTACCGGGCGAATATCGTGGGTCCCGAATAGCTCGTGCACGAGGATTCGGCGACACACGATCCGCGGCCTCGCGAGCCTCTCAGGAGAGCGACTCCTGGTCAACGGTAAACGCGGGGAAACACGCGGTACACCGCGGTACGAACTTTCGCGAACTCAAATAACGTCCCCGAACCAACACGAACTGGTCACAAAATTATATCGAAATGAAGCCTGACCGGCACTTACCAATATCGCTGTAATGGCGGCAGTCGCAAAATACTTTTTGAATCGCGGTCTAAGGTTCGCACGTCTTTACTAATTGTAGTCCTTCGACCCAGTGGCCCAGTTCGAGATGCTTCGGAACGCGGAAGCGAGTTTTCCCCCCACTCTCGTCTTCGGCGACGCTCGGGCCAATCACGTTGTTTCTGGGCGCAGGGACGACTCGATGACATGTCGGCCCGGGCCTTCGGTATTTTCTATTTTCCGAAGCCCGGCCGATATAAGGCGGTAAGTCGGCATCCATGGATCCGAGCCGTTCCGGTGTAGCTCTCATGGCATTTTCCGGATGAGACGTCGACGAGGGTGGACTGCTGATCGTCCTTATGTTTAACAGCCTCGTCGCTTTCTCCGGGTTGACAGATCCGGGCTCGGTCCAATCCTCGCCGTCTTCCTTGCCAGCGGCGCCCTGTGATTGGTGTTCCGAGCGTCTCCGCTTGCGGCCTTCCGCCAATCGGCGGCCGGAGACAGGTATCGGGCTCCTCGCCGATTTCGGTGGTTTCTGAAAACTCTTGTCGCGCCCGGCGGCGCGACATTCAAATGCGATAATTCTATTCTTTTGGGCGTTCGGATGTCCCAGGGAGAGCGCTCGTTATAACCGTTTCGTTATTATGCCGCTTTCCAGTGACCCGGTCTTTCGCTTAAGGTTCGGAGTGACGTAGGCGGAATCTGCCACGTCACACTCCATGGTGGACATATTGGAATGGATTTACGAAAAATGGATTTTTTTTAAGATGTTAGAAAAGTCACTTTAATAGATAATGTATAAGAAATTTTTTTTAAAATTTCTATTGATTGGAATTTCGAAAATAAATGTACAGGTTACGATTTTTAACTTTTTTATCTGTGCCTATAATGAAAATTTAAGATATGCCTTCTGTGGCGGCCCGTGCAACGAGCACGGCGCCATATTTGCGTTGTATGCGTGGCGACGATCGTCCTCGGGAGGCCGCGAAGAAACAATCGAATATCGTTTCCGAGGACGGTCGTCGTTTGTTGAAACAGGCGAAGGCACGCGAGCCGGCATGTTCGATATTCATTCGATCACGAGCAGTCGGCAGGAGAGGTACCGATTAATAAAGACAACTCAAGCGAAATATCGTAATTCATTTCACCCGTTGCCCCACACCTTCTAAACAGAATTGGGCAAAATATGTAATTAGATACTTTCGGATCACGAATAATAGATACAAAATTTTTAATTAGTTACTCTCGAAGATATAGATACAAAAGTGACTTGTATCCGACGTTTAATTAGATACTTTTGTATCCGAAGCAGAAGGATCCGAAGCTACGGATACATTTGTAACTAGTTTCTGTATCTAATTCAAAGATCCTTTCGGATCCTTCAAGATCCTTTTGACCAGGTCGAGGCTTGAATGAACACGTTCCGAGGCCCGAGGGCCGGGGGATTGCTCGGCCGTGTTTATTGCACCACTTGGCCTAGGCGCCCGAGGCCCCGATGATGGGCAAAAATATTTAATTGGATACTTTTTCCAAGATATCTTCACGAATAAAAGCAGTAAGTACTGGCCGAATTCTATCGAGTATAGACTTTTCTTAATCGGAAGAACGCCACGAACTGTCTCGTGGCACTTTCGTGAGGGCATCACGGAAAAATAAACAAGTTCAGGATTCACTTGTCAGGGGTTTCATACCGAACTACCTGGCTTCACGAGTCGTGAAGATATCTTGGAAAAAGTATCTAATTAAATATTTTTGCCCATCATCGGTGCCTCGGGCGCGGGCGCCTTGCCCGAGTGGTGCAATAAACACGGCCGGGCAATCCCTCGGATTGCGGAACGTGTTCATTCAAGCCTCGAGCTGGTCAAAAGGATCTTGAAGGATCCGAAAGGATCTTTGAATTAGATACAGACCATCGTCGCCAATTGTTCCACGCTTCTCCGAGCTCGCGTTTCGGTGGACCGAGTAGCTGAAACACGAGTCGGGAGAAGCTGAGTCAACGATGGAAATGATCAAGATCCGCTAATGTAAGTTTAATTAATCATTTACAATTCAATCAAATATGTTTTTTATTTAAATGTATTAGATAATCAAATATTTCATAAATTCAATTTTTCTAACTATACAATCTGTTTAACCAAGTACAGTTTTTAAATATGTTAAATTTTGCAACAATCGTTTTGAAACAAATCAAGTTTGAAACAAATATTTTTTTATTAGTTAACATCTTTTTTTAACAGAATCTTGCAAGGAAAATTGTCTAAACAAAGTATATTTTTGCACAGATAAAAGTTTTCGTATAAACATCCTTTTATAAACAGAATTTTCTAGGTAATTTAAATCGTTTCAACAAATATAATTTTTTGAACATGTAAATAATCTGTATTATTTTTAAAATAGGTTTAAGTAGATTATAATACATATTTAAATAGAGTTAAAAAAACTTCAGATTTGAATAATAAAATGCATTTTCCTATTTGCAGAATCATCGCTGTCATCGCTGCCTGCCAAACGGCAGGCTTCCTCCATCGGCTTTCACCTAGTTAATTCTTATTGTATCCCTATTAATAGTTGTTATGTATTATAATAATTATTTATTTGTTTTATATTATTTGGATTATTATATTTGTCTATGTATTATAATATTTGTTTTTTGAGTGTGTGTGTGTGTGTGTGTGTGTGTGTGTGTGTGTGTGTGTGTGTGTGTGTGTGTGTGTAATAAATGATATTAATTTGTGATAATAAATGATTTTTTGATTGTTTTGTTTCGCCTTTCTTTTATTTTCCAGTCCATAGTTAAATTCCGACTTTCAAACTAAATATAATTTCTAAAAGTCCTAAGTAAATAGTACCTTGTACATACATTTTCTAGTTTGTTGGAAGTAGAGCTTAAATGTTGTTCAATCTTTTTTGTTTAAATAAAAAATAAAATTAGTTATTCCGTACAACGTGTCTAATTCTGCAATCCTGTCTTTTATTTGACCTTATTAAATAATTATATTTTGCAGTTATTTTAATACAGGATATTTCCCTCATTTCGTGAAAGAAATGAATCTTAGTTACATATAATATAATATAATATAAACTGTTTATTGTCCGGACTGACAAGGAGAGCGCAAGGCCTTCGGGTCACCGATTTAGTTGAGATTTCGTATTGTTTGCGCGTAGGCGATGAAGGGGCGGATAACTAGGACTATCCTGACAAGGATATGCAGTGAGGTGTTGGTTAAAGAAGCCGGATGCTTTGGTCACAAAAAAGTCTTTATCGCTCGAAGCGGAATTGGAATCACTGTTTTACTATAATTTTGCGATCAGCACGATAGCGATAGACACCGATCCGTAATTAGTTCACGATTCACCAAAACGCGATAGGCGCGGTTATAAAGTTGTACGTTCGAACTCAGGAAACGGATTTCAATGTATTCAGCGAGAGTGCTAAAGGACGTTACGACAGGTCGATCCGTAATCGTAACGGGTACGCGCGGCGCTATCGATCGAGGCGAGAGATCGATTGTTTTGATCGAGCCGCGTTTGTATTCGGACGCTCGACAATCGAACCGTGGAATGGTCGATTCCGGAACATACCGCCCGCCTCGGATGTGTGCATCCGATAACAATGACGGGAGGTACGACGAAAGAGTATGAGCCGAATCACACGCTTGACAGTCGGTCATCGAAGATCGTCGCGAAATTCTTAAATGAAACGCAATTTACACAACTTATAGAATCTAGATTGCTTAATTTACCTATATACAAATGTGACCGCCCGCCGTGATAGAACAGTTGGTCGTGTCGAACTATGTTTCGTCCGCGTTCGTCGCATCATGGATTTCGCTAGTGTTTAGATCCACGGGGAGGAAACATAGCTTAACGATAGGTCGTTTGTACTCGGCGCTGGCAGTCCGAATGGTAACTACGCGAGTAATATTGTCCGATCCGGGATGGCATTTGACTATCCGCGCGAGTTCCCACTTGCACGGAGGTGCAAGGGCGTTTCGGAGAAGGACGACACGACCCACCTTCGCGAGGTGACTCGCGGTGCGCCATTTCGCGCGTTGTTGCAACGAGTGCAGATAGTCATTCGACCATGCTTTCCAAATACTTTCCGACAACTTTTTTAGGAGCTGCCAACGAGTCAAACGCGAATCGTGTACATCCAGGAGAGTGACGGCTGGAGTGGTTGTGATCGCTGTGCCGATAAGAAAGTGACCCGGTGTCAGAGCGGTATAGTCCTCCAGATTTTCCGAGCACGGTGCGATCGGACGGGAATTCATGCACGCCTCGATTTGACATAAGACGGTAGTAAGCTCTTCGAATGTGAGAGTGTGAGACCCGATAACGCGTTTTAAATGATACTTCATACTTCTAATTCCGGCTTCCCACAACCCGCCGAAGTGTGGAGCTGAGGGGGGAATGAAGTGCCATTTGACTTGATCACTCGCGAGTTTATTCAACAAGTTCGGATCGCGCGTAGCGGCTCGGAACACCGCGGTCACTTCCTTATCGGCGCCCTGGAACGTGGTTCCATTGTCGCTATACATAGCGAACGGTAAGCCGCGACGCGAACTAAAGCGATTGTAGCATGCGAGAAATGCATCCGTGGTGTAGGACCCCGCCAATTCGATATGTACCGCGCGAGTTGTCATACATATAAACAACGCGACATACGCTTTGGTTGACTTGTGTCCGCGACCTGGGGTCGTTCGGACAAGGATAGGGCCCGCGTAATCCACGCCGCAGTGTAAGAACGCCCTTTCGGAGCGAGTAACGCGTACCGTTGGAAGTTCTCCCATCAATTCGGACGGAATCTTAGCGTTTTGGCGAGTGCATACGACGCACTTATAGAGAACTTGGCGCACGATAGGACGAGCGCGTAAAAGCCAAAATTCTTGTCGCATTTTAGCTAGTATCAATTGAGGGCCTGCATGTAATAAACTTAGGTGTAGGTGGCTGATAAGCAGCGACACGAGAGGATGCGAAGCAAGGATAATCGGGTGTTTGGTTTGTTCGGATACTGCCGCATTCCGAAGCCGCCCGCCAACGCGAATCAGTCCTTCCGAATCGAGGTACGGGTTGAAGGAACTCAATGGACTTTGTCGCGGAAGAGGGAGCTTCTGGTGCAAACGTTGAAATTCGATTGGGAGTACCGTTCGTTGAATAGTTTTGAGCCAGTACGTTCGTGCTCGCCGAATTTCTGTTGTAAGCAGTGCACTGGGAGTTAGGCTAGTCTCCGAATGATCTTCTACTGCCGATGAGGACGACATGGAAGGGTTATTAGTTGGACACAGTTTTGCAATAAAGCGTAAGACATAAGCGGTTACGCGAAGAAGCTTGGTCCAACTTGAGAATTGCGTGGCTAGATCCCACGCTTCTGGGGAAGGAACGGTATGAAGAGAGGTAGGAACCCGTTCCTCCAACGAAGTTGTTGCTTTGACTAACGAGGTCTTGCAGGGCCACGAAGTCGAAGTCAATTTGAGCCACTTCGGGCCGTGCCACCATAAGGAGTGGTCAACGAATTGCGGAACGCTGATACCGCGGGAGGCGCAATCGGCAGGATTGTCTTCCGATTGAACATGGTGCCATTGACATGTTGGCACGAGCTCCTGGATGTTTGCAACTCTGTTCGCGACAAACGTTTTCCAACGCGAAGGTGGTTGGCTAATCCATGCGAGGGTAACGGTAGAATCGGTCCAGCCATGCATTTCGCATACTGAGTCTCCGAATGAAGCTCGTACGAAAAACATGAGACGAGCAAGGAGCAACGCGCCGCATAGCTCAAGGCGCGGGATTGTGAACGATTTGAGCGGAGCGACTTTCGACTTCGCAGCGAGAAGAGAGACGAGGATGTCGCCGTTGCGAGTTGTCACACGAGAATAGACAACTGCGGCATAGGCGTTTTGCGAGGCGTCTGCGAAGCCGTGCAGCTCTGTTTTCTGCACGTGCAGCCCGTGGCCTGTCCATCGAGGTAAAACTACCGATCGAAGAAGGGGAAGTTGGGTGCAGTATGTTGACCATACTTCGCGGAGTTCGCTCGGGATTGTATCATCCCAACCACACTTCTACAGCCAAAAACGTTGCATTAGAATTTTTGCAACGACAACAACGGGAGCAGCCCATCCTAGCGGATCGTAGAATCGGGCGATAGTTGATAGAACTTCCCGTTTGGTGGCGAGAATGGCATTTTTTATCCCAATATCGAAACGAAATGAATCTGTTTCGGGATTCCAATTTATGCCGAGGACCTTTAAGTTGTTGTCAGGTAACAGCGGTTTACTCGCCGCGAGACCATGATCTGAGGGATCAATATCCGCAATTAATTCAGGGCTGTTACTGGCCCATTTGCGCAATTTAAATCCCCCGGATTGCAAAAGGGAAGTCACGTCGTTACGAGTTTGACGTGCTAACTGTGACGTGTCTGCACCGAACACGCAGTCGTCTACGTAGATTTGGTCGCGAAGTACCAACTGCGCGAGAGGATATTTCGATCCTTCGTCTTTCGCGAGTTGTTGGAGGACCCGTAGAGCGAGATAAGGAGCGGGACCGGTACCATACGTAACGGTCATGAGCCGAAAGTGTCGCAAGGGTTCCGAGGGAGAAGACCGCCACAGAATTCGTTGATAGTCCACGTCCTTGGAGTCTACGAGGATTTGCCGGTACATCTTAGCAATGTCGGCGATAAAGACGTAGCGAAAACGACGCCATCGAAGAATTACAGCGGCTAAATCTGTCTGCAATTTAGGACCGATCAATAAGTGATCATTTAGGGATTTCCCGTTCCCCGTGATCGAGGAAGCGTTAAAGACTACTCGAAGCCGTGTGGTAGCGCTATGTTCTCGAACGACGGCGTGATGTGGTATGTACACGGATTGAAGAGGTTGAACCGTGGACGAATCGGTAACCTCGACCATATGACCGAGGGCCTCGTACTCGCGTAAGAATTGCGAGTATTCTTCCGAATGCTGCGCGTTTCGTTGTAACCGCTGTTCTTGTCGTAGGAACATGGTCTTTGCCGCGGAGCGAGAAGGTCCAATATCGATGGGAGGTCCTTCAATAAAGGGCAAACGAACGATATATTGGCCGTTCGGAGCTCGAGTGTGCGTGCGTTGAAAGTGTTCCTCGCACTTTTGTTCTGCGGGTGAGAGCCGCGTGACGAACGGTAACTCTTCGACTTCCCAAAATCGTCGAAGTTCAACATCAAGATTTGACGAAACGTTGCAGTGGAAACTCGCGACGGAAGTAGGAGAATGGGACGTGGACGACGAAACGGGACCGGAAAGGATCCAGCCTAACGTGGTGTTTTGAGCCGTAGGCTCATTCACCGTGCCCTTTCGCAAGCCATCTAAAAGAAGTAACCCGTATTGATCTGCACCGATAATTAGCTCTATCGGAGCCGAGTCAAAAGTGTTATCGTCCGCCAATTCCAGATCGCGAATATGAGGGAGACTTACAGCGGTAATCACGCGAGACGGTACATAATTTGACAACGAGCTTAAGACGTACGCTGTCATGGAGTATACGGACTCCGTTTTGCACGACGCGATGGTAAACGTTGTCGATGAGCGACAAGCGACCGCATTCTTTCCGATTCCCGTTATACTAACAGAAACGCGAGAGCGCGGGAGTCGAAGACGTTGTGTTAAATTCTCGGAAATTAGAGAAATGACCGATAAGCAAAAGAAATATGTTTTCCCGGGCGGGAATCGAACCCTAGCCCACCGGGTAAGTAAGTCTAGTACGTTGCCACTACGCCAGGATATTACTTGTTATACACTTTCTCTACAATAGCATATTTCTACTACTGGTTATGAAAAAACTTTGTTTATAAATATCTCAACAATTATTGAGTGTTTGCCCCTACAATGGTATATATTCGTGAAAGGGAGATCGTAATCTATAAGTATACGAAATCTCAACTAAATCGGTGACCCGAAGGCCTTGCGCTCTCCTTGTGAGTGTGGAGACAGGTTCTTGTCCGGACTGAGTGTAGAGACGGGTTCTTGTCCGGACTGAGTGTGGAGACGGGTTCTTGTCCGGACTAAAAGAGATGATGGCAGCCAAAAGTGGCACGGCCAAAACTCGGGCGTGAGCACTCTCATATACTCTCTGGCATATATAGAAAATATAACTAGGAAATATAACCATAAACTAATCACCCAGCACAACTCATGATGGTAAACAACAGCTGAATTCTCGTTCTGTGCGCAATCCATTTTGTGTCCAATTCTACATGTGCGCAATTCGTATTCTGTGGTGTGCAATCCCGCTGTGCGCCAAAGAGCTGTGTCCAATTGAGCGTGCGCCATCTCGTTGTGCGCCATCGTCTTGTGCGCCATAGAGCCACCCCCACATCATATGCATCTGCTTGTCTGTATTTTTCATGTCCAAAATCCTTGAATGGAATTCCGTGTATGTAATTTCTAACGTAAGTAACAGTTCTTCTGTCTGCGTATGACAAATCGGAAAAATCCATGTCCAGTTTAAAATCGGCTTTTTCAAATGAACCATCATGCATATTTATTATTGCCAACTCTTTGCATAGAAATTTTTTGCCAACCATGAATCCGTCCATGTCCAGGATTTGCATAATTTGATTCTGTTGGATATTTAGGTTTAACCTCAGTGGAATACCGTAAATATATATATCTTTATTATAAGATATGTAATACAAAGTAAAAAATACACGTGGCCGCAACGCCCTAACCTCACTTATTCCAATACCGAAAAACCGCGTGTTGTCGTAACGCTTAACCGAACCAGCCTTCACGACTCGCCGATCCCCCGCTAGGGGCATTGGGCATGCGATTGCACACATAGACGTGCCACTCGGTGATACGTCTTGACAGATTCATCTAAATAAAAAAATAAAAAAAGTTTTTAAAAAAAAAACAACGTTTCAATCATCTTGCTACCGCACGGTTGTTAACAAAATATTCCTTTCAACTTTGATTTGATATCATTCGTTAAATTTCCAGTTCTCAAAAATATAATTACACTTTGCATCCAACGATGCGATGTTCGCCCGTTTCGATGTTGTTCAATATCGCGGACGGGGAATTGATCACCGGCCATCGCGCCACAACTTCACTAAATCTTTTCGTGTAAGTGAAACATACGCGACTCGTTGTGTCGTTTCGCATTAAACGTACCACCAATGTTTTCAGCTCGATGGAGAAATGATCGCTCAAGTATGAATTTATAACGTGAGACCAAGCTAAATTTTTCAACGTTGGTGCTGTCATTTCATCTTTTTTCCTCGATACGTTCATTCCACAAGTCTAACGGACAGTATGCGAAAACCGTCACGTATGGAGCAATGAGGGATCTCACATGAAACAACACCAAAGATATCGCTCGAGCATCCGTTGATGCGCCACGGTATAATTATGAATACCGAATAACTTTTACCACGATAAAACGCTTGCAACGATGGAACGTTTGCGAAAACTACAATTCACATTCCATCGTGTCCTTATTGAATAACTTTTTATCACGACAAACGCTTGCAACGATGGAACGTTTGCGAAGACTACAATTCACATTCCATCGTGTCCTATTTATTCATTGCTACATCCATAGATAAGGGTGATGACTCAGCAGCTCTGCCCTTGACCTAGATGACGTCAGAAAGAAGGGGGTACCGCCCCTTAAAGATAAGGGTGATCACTCAGCAACTATTCCGCTCTAAGGTATGTCCTTGGCCTAGATGACGCAAGAAAGAAGGGGGTATGACTCAGCAGCTCTGCCCTTGGCCTAGATGATGTAAGAAAGAAGGGGGCGGTACCTAATGAATTAGCAGCTCTGCCCTTGGCCTAGATGACGTAAGAAAGAAGGGGGGTATGACTCAGCAACTATTCCGCGGTATACCCTTGGCCTAGATGACGCAAGAAAGAAGGGGGAGTACCGCGAACCTTAAAGATAATGGTGATGGCTCAGCAACTCTGCCCTTGGCCTAGATGACGTAATGCTTGTGCAATACCTGTCCTTGAAAAGGAGTATCATCTTTCAGAGGGATTGTCCCCCTGCCCCACCCCGCGAAAAAATATGATGCAATAAAATATGACGTAATATATGCTTGCGCAATAGCGCTCTGCGGTACCGCTCAGGGGGAGTACCGCCCCTTAAAGATAAGGGTGATGACTCAGCAACTCTACCCTTGGCCTAGATGACGTAAGAAAGAAGGGGGTATGACTCAGCAACTCTGCCCTTGGCCTATATGATGTAATGCTTGTGCAATACCTGTCCTTGAAAAGGAGTATCATCTTTCATATATGCTTGCGCAATAGCGCTCTGCGGTACCGCTCTCCCGTGAATTGGAAAGTTTCTCAGAACCGCCTAAAATGGGAAGTGGCTTAGAACCCGTGTATATACCCCACTCGCGTGGTCTATAATTAGAGTTAGCATGTAATAATATATGAAAATATTCAATATGATCATCTGTTAACCATTCGTCTTTAATGATAATTTGCATATTATTAAAACTGAGCGGTAGGATATTAATACTATTAATTACAGACATGACGAATTATACTTTCTATCTAGTACACTATTCTATTGTATATGATATTATTTGACACTTGGCAAGTTATGAAAGTTGACACTTGGCAGATTATGAATGAAATGAGAGATCTATTTCGATTGCGACTTTTTCGACTTCCAATGACAGACGACGAGCCCGAGCCCTGCCGAATGATCCGGAGAGTTGACGAACGAAACACGTGTGTTAGTCCTTTTGGCTGAATGTGTGCGTGTAACGCGTATACGTATTATGTTGACGAAAATTTCTTAATGAAGGAGAAGAATTGAGAAGAATCAGAAGAAAAATCTTACCATTTCTGACTGATCCATGACATGATATTACGATATCTCTGTCATACGTGGACCGATTTTATTGAATTTTGTCTTATTCGAAAGCTTATATGCGGTTTACGTAAGAAAAATGCCTTTCAATTTAGAAAATATTGCAGCCGTGATGAGATATTAACGAAAACAGTTTCAGGTTAGGTTAGAATGCCCGGTTTACGAGTAAAAGATACGCAGTAGCGACAGTTGACATCGATACAGGGTGTTTGGTAATTTTTCATGTACTTGGCGTCGAGACGCTACCGCGTCTCTAGATATAATTGTGGGTACTTGCTCTATACAATTAGCTTGTAAAGAGTCGGTAACCCCAGTATGTAAACCTTCTTTCTTCACCATCCCGTACCATTTATTATACCTTGAATTACCTATTCTCTCCCATCTTTCCCCTCTCTTTGCCTTTTCTTTTCTCTTTTCACTATTTCTTCACTTACAGACCCTGTCTTCTCCTCTATCATTTCAACCCACTCTTCCCTTTCCCATCCCCTTTCCTCAAAAAATTCCTCTCTCTCCCTTTCCCACCCGTCCCTTAGCCTCCCTTCCTATCCTCCCAACATTACCACGCTAGTTACCCTCCTTTCCCTTCACTTAACTTCTTCTCAACTCTGCACTCCCTCTCATTAATTCCCTTTGTAGTTCCTCTCTAACCATATATCCTGGTGTATATCTCCCTACCCCTAATACCCATTTCAAATATCTCTCTTGCAGACTTTCTATTCCTCCCTCTCATTCCACCCCCACACCTCGACTCCATAGCTCACCACAGGCCAGACTAACTTATCGAATAGCCACACCCTTCTACCCCAATCCTTACCAAACTACCTTTTCCCTATACCTCACACCTGCCCCATTATCGCCGCCACCTTCCTTATCCTTTCCTCTACATGAACCTTCTGCCCCCATCTCTCATGATCGTATACAGGGTGTCCGAGAACAAGTGTCGTTCCTTGAAATGGGAGGTTCCTGAGACCATTCTAAGAGACATTTTCCTTTGCACCAATGTCAACTGCGGCTTTGTTTAGGAGTTATTAACGAAAAACACGGACCAATCAGAGCGCGCCCTGGTCCGGCGCGCCAAGCCGCGCCGGCAAGCGAGTGTCGCGGTACGCCGTGACGGCGCGGCGGCCCAGGGCGCGCTCTGATTGGTCCGTGTTTTTCGTTAATAACTCCTAAACAAAGCCGCAGTTGACATTGGTGCAAAGGAAAATGTCTCTTAGAATGGTCTCAGGAACCTCCCATTTCAAGGAACGACACTTGTTCTGGGACACCCTGTATACCCCAGATATTTATATTCCCTAACCTCCTCTATCACCTTATGTTTCCATCTCCACGTCACCTTCTTCCATCTCCCCGCTCCCCTTCCTGCATCTCATCACTTTGGATTTTTCTGCGTTCAGCTGCAGTTTTTTCTTTTCTACATACCTTCCTAATACTCCTATCATTCCCCTCATTTCATCCACCTCCTCCGCTAACATTGCCACATCATCCGCATAGGCTAGCCTATATCTTCCTCCCCCTACCCCACTTAACCCCCCCCCCCCCCTCTAACTTCTCCAGCTACTCGTCCATATCCGCCAGCAATATTGTGAATAGCAGCGGATTTAGCAGGCATCCTTGCCTAACCCCCCTTCCTGTCCAAAAGTCTTCCCCTTTCACCTCCCCCACTGTTACCTTGCTTTTTGTTTCCCTCCAAATTTCCACGCATCTCTCTACAAGTCCCTCCCTTACTCCCCTTTTCCTCATCGCCTCAACCAAAATCTCCCTATCCGCTGAGTCAAACGCCGCTTTTAAGTCAACAAACATTATAATTAACCTTATTTCCTTCCTCTTCACATGCCTATTTATTATGTAGTTTAATACATTGTGACGTTGCCTCTTTTCGCTCGGCTTTCTGACCGGCGCAAGGGGTCAACCCCGAGAATTTACAGTCGCTGAGGACGGGCCGTGCGCTGCCGCGCGGACACGGTCCTCTCGGGACAAATGCGATTGACGAGAATACTCGAAGGGAACACTAACTGAACAATTGTTCGGGCGCCAAGTACTCGGAAGTACCGAACTAAAGAACACCAAAGTCTCGTGTTCGCGGAAGTCGAACACGAGCTTCGACTCTCCTCGCAATCGCCGACAGAATTCTACGACACGAACGGCCAGGAGTTCGGACACAGTGGATAACGGGGACAGCCCTCGCGGCAGGACGTTTCTCGCAGGTCGGAAATAAACTCGAAACGATTATGGCTCGAACTAATTTATTCGGTGTCAAATGATAAATTACAGGTGGGCGGCCACGTGGCCGCAACCCGGGAGCCCGCGCTCCTAATACACTTTTGCGATGGATCTTCGATCGCGGAGCGCGTTAGTCGAGATTTCGCGATTCTAGAAAGTACGGTACGACGGTACAATGCAAGTCTCGCGAGAGACGAGAATTCGCGGGACGCAGATGTACGGCGCAGTTTCGACGGACTGTCGCGAGATTGACGAGCGCACTGAACTGTACTTTACCGAATTCGCTAATATCGAAACTATCCTTTTCCGACGCGGCTCCTTAAGGAAGACTTCCGACGAATCGAAGGGGAGACTGCTCGAAAAGGCTCACAGCGTTCTCCAAGAGAACGCGAGCACCAAGCACGAGGCCAAATGCCTCGGCTATCACCAATTGTTCGAGGACGATACGCACTCGCCTCGTCCTCGCACTAAATATCGAGCCAACACTCAAATACGACCGAGGATCACTTGTCGACTTACCGTGGTAGACGTAGGCTCGCCGGACCTTCTACTTCAGGCCGGTAATTCTGCCTTCGGTTCCTACGCTCGCTCGGAAATAACCACCCGCGTCGCGTGTCCGTTGTACTACGGAATTCGGACCTCGGAAGTTCGATGGATCTATGGAAACGACTCGTCTACTCGATAACCAGCGCGACAGTGATCCGCGGATTTGCCTCGACGGAGCGCTTCGATTATCGATCTCCCCACTCCTTTCGCCCTACCGAAATTCCCTAGGGGCGCACCCGCAACGCGACTACGACTAGCCGCAGGATCGAACTATCAGAACAGGTCGTCGGGCCCCCGACCTTTCCAACACCAACTACCGATCGTCTTACGACGACCGGGGAGGATCAATCCTCCGAGGCGCTCCTCCGCACCACCCTGCCGGAGCCGTCTGTAGCCAGGTGAGACGACGGCGGGACCACCAAATAGCTGCTGACCTGCAGTGGCGGCTCCTTTGTCCCAGATCGTCGCCTCCGAGTTTATTAGCTCGTGTGCAGCGGTGCCCCTTGCTACTTCTCCGGATCCGGAATGTTTTTGATTATGGCCAATAGTTCGTCGTCGGCTGATCCTATGATGCGGGGCGCATTGTCGGTATTTGTCGCTCCCTAGGTACGTTCCTGAAAGTGGCCACTCTCGGCGCGTGTAACAGATGGCATTAGGAGCGATCTTCGATCTTAATAACTTCCTTAAGGAGCGCTCAAGAAGTGACGTCGCAGGCTTGCAACGTCACAACATATACAGGGTGTCCCACATAAATGAGAACACCTAAATATCTCGGTTATTATTAGTCGTACAAAAAATATCCACAGAATAAAGTTGTACTGTTTCAAGGGGCAAATTTGATGATGGCAAAAATTTTTTCTTAAGGTCATTTTTGTACAAGATTTCAAGGTCATCGACATTTTTTAAATGGACTGAGGTATTTTTTAATACATCAATCTATGCAGCTGGACATTCGTTATAAAAAAGTACTAACCTATGTATGTCTAAAAGTTAGTAGTTCACGAGATATTTCGATTTAAATAACTCTAAAACACCATTACTGTCGTACTAAGACGTTAGCGTTTACTTATCATACTTGTGTAACGTTTTAGTACGACAGTAATGGTGTTTTAGAGTTATTTAAATCGAAACATCTCGTGAACTACTAACTTTTCGACATACGTAGGTTAGTACTTTTTTATAATGAATATCCAGCTGCATCGATTGATGTATTAAAAAGTACCTCATTCCATTAAAAAAAATATCGATGACCATGAAATCTTGTAAAAAATGACCTTGAGAAAAGCTTTCACCATCATCAAATTCGCCCCTTGAAACAGTACAACTTTATTCTGTGGAGATTTTTTGTACAACTAATAATAACCGAGATATTTAGGTGTTCCCATTTATGTGGGACACCCTGTATATGTATTGTTCCGTCTCGTTTCTGCTTCGCTTTCTTCGTACTATAATGCTTGTATTATTTAACAGAGCTCTCTGAAACCCGGAACTGTGCTCGGAAGCGGACAAGTTATTAGGATACCGGCTAATTAGAACATCGTGACCGGATCTAACCAAGTGCATCAGATACAAATGCCTGGAAGACAAGTAAGTGATTCATCTCTGGTTCTGGTTAGAATTCGGTAGGAAGTAGGAATAACGCACGACTTAATCTTCTTCAAGGTGCAATACGTCAGACTTGTTAGTACTCCTTCGTCGGGGACCACGAATGTTGTCACTGTGGGTAAAGCAAAGTCGCAGACCACTTTGCAGACCATTGGCGTCAGTCAGAAGATCGGAGGCCAGCAACTTATTGTCAAGGTCTGTGCGAGTGATAAATAAAGCATGTTTACTAGTAGACTGTATCATTTACTTGCTACGATACGTTGATACAGGTGGTTCCATTGAACACTAATAACAAGTCGTTACGGACAGTTGCACCGGAGGCCACGTTAACCAGTAGCGGTCAGAGGTTGCTGATCCCTGCAACCGCTACGGTGGGCAGCAACCAGTCGAAGAATACCGTAGCTATTCCAGCATCTGCGTTGAGTCAATTAGCATCCGGACAGGCAGTTGTCCCGATCAACTCGAACGTGGGAAATATCGTAGTTCTACTAGCTCAGTACATCCAGCAACAGGTTCGGTATATTTCAGACAGAAAGAAAATTCTACCGGTACGAGAAGTAATTCCTAATTCCTAACACAAACATCGGACGACGCGAACATCAAATCCCAGCAAGCTATGCCCAGTCTTTTGGGCAGTACGTAGAACTTGCAAGCTTCGACAGGAAATTTATCTGTGGGACCCGTTATAGAAAACAAGGGCTTCCAGAGATCTTACACCGGCGTCGAGCCTAACGGCATCAGGCCGAGGAAACCGTGTAATTGTACCAAGTCGCAGTGTCTTAAACTGTGAGTATACATATGTAATTGAACTGTTGTTGTGTTCAATTTTGTCAACTGTACACCTGTTATTGTTCTAACTCGTCTTTCAAAAATGAAACGTCGACTCTCCGCTGTTTTTTTATGCGAATTGACAATTAAGAATCAATCCTGACGGATTATGAATGTGTTTTACGATAGATACTGCGACTGCTTCGCGAACGGGGAGTTCTACGACATGTGCAACTGCCCAGACAACCAACTGCTCCGATCTGCAGCTGCACTGCGCCGCAGCAATGTCGCGTTTTGGATCCCTGCTGCCGCGATACTGCACGGAGAACGGTGCTGGATTTTGCCTCGCCGTAAGAGGGCAACACGGTCGCACCAGGTCGCACTAATGTAGAACGTGCTATGTGGTAGATGTCGGTAAAGTAAATGTCTATGTAGGATGTATGTAGATGGATACTCTCGGAGAGAATCAGAAGCTTCGGGGAAGGTACCGAAGAACGTAGCCTACTCTACGTTTTACTTGCAACACGTGGTTAGGACTTGAGGATAAAATTCACTGCAGAATTTGTAGTTCAACGAGAACCATTTAATGATATTTATTCACACGGTAGTGACGTCCGTCGTAACCGTACGACGGAGAATATATTACAAAAGAGGTAAGCCTCGAAACACAGTACAACTGGATAAAGATGTTCAATACGTCTGACTCTATGAACTGACTATTTTGAACTGCTAGGGGTGCCTAGCGTAACGGTCGCTACGAGAGACGGTTGGGAGTAGGACCGCCAACTCCCTATCGGTGATCTCCCTAGGCGCGACCTAGGGGAATGGCGACACGAGCGCCATAATCCCTACATCTATTGTACAAATGTGTAGCAGCAGCAGTCTTTCTTTTTACTGACAAAATTAATATTTTTATTTAAATTACATACTATATACTATCAGGTCGTTCGGAAAGTAATTTCGTTTATCGTGTAGGGATGGCAATGCTTCCGTCTGTCATTACTAGACTGCGAATCTTTCTGCAAAGTAGAAATTGACTACATCGATTGCAAGAAATAGAAATCAAATTGAATGTTATTTCTTCAGCAAAGGAGAAAACGAAATGACTTTCCGAACGAGCTAATACATTAACATATTACAATAGGAGAGCTGCATAAAGTCTAAATAAAATCAATCTCATCATTTTCATACAAAGAAACATTTACCAGTTACTTTTAAGGTTCGGTAGGTGTAGAGTGTTGAAACGTCTTCGTGCAAAAAAAATGTGTCGTAGAAGGGAAAAGAAACTTAATTTATAATTTTCGGCTTGAGCGCGTTTCAAGCTACCCGAGTGCATCGGGCTGCCCGGGAGTGTCTCGATCTCGTCGGGCGGGTTCGGAAAGAATCGGACAAGTTCGGGCGAGCGAGTTTTCGCGATACTCGAGATTCAATTCTGCCACAGACTTAAGATACGTACAGACGTCTCATGCTATTGTTCTGTCACGCCGGATTTGCTGGGGCCAAAGCGGCCCCAATACCACTTCGGCGTCGCGCCCAATGTTACCGATAGCAACGTATTAGCAAGTACCGAATATTCTGTATACCCAATTTCTACTACGGATACTTAATATGATTTGAAGATTACAAATGTATATGGCGCGTGTATTTAAATGGTAAAAATTATGTAGTAGGATAATTATGAAGTACTACATACAAGTAATGTAAAGTAATAGATTCATGAGCATTAATATCTTTGCGTACATTTATATGATTGTTAAGAATGTGATCCCGTTTCTGTTAATTACAAAATTACAATAAAATTTGATATATGCAATAATATCTGATATTTCTACGCAGTTATTCAATATAGTTATGCAAGTTTGTTTCTTGCATTGTTAATTTTTTTAACAAACTTCCACAAGTTTATGGTGTTTACTTTGATTATTTCTGCATACGTTCACATGTATAAATTTTATTTGAATTACAACATTTTTAAACATTACATATTTAGCCGGTTTCGATTTTTTTATAAATGACATGCCTTCGAAATTTTCGATTTTTGTCCACTTTGGCGAAAACGGGCCTCGCTTCCGAATTTTTATATCAGGAACTGTTTGCCCGATTGAGCTACATTTTTTTTTGTTTTATTCGGAAAGGATTGAGCTGTTATAAAATAATTTTTTCAGCCTCGATAATCGACTTTACAATGTCGAAAAATTTAAATACTTTCTTTTTTTACGTTTTTTAGATGAGGGGCCAGAGTGATTTAAATTTTGAAAAAAATATGGTAAAAATATATTCCTTGAAGTTTCCCCTTCAAAAAGAGCATTTGGAAACGATGGCGATTCGAAAATTGGTGTTACAATGAGCTGGGAAAGTACGCGGTGTACCCCCGTTTCAGGTAGAGGCGAGTCGAGTACACCGCTGTTATGGTCCGTTGTCTATACCGCTGGTCTCGAGAAAATACCAGCAGACTGTATACGACTAAATGACTCTATTTATACCTCGAGAACAATATTAGTAACCACCCTTGGCCAACGACACCTTTTTAAGTAAAAGGTAAAAACCCCGAAACCCTCATCGGTTTGAATAGAATATAATCAAATCTTGTTGGGTTCCAGAAAACATTCCACAAGTTTGGACATTACTAAAAACGGATTGTCTATTTATTACATAGCGACAACGTAGCTAGTTGACACGAGGCATTCATTTTGGTTGCCTTTTAAGTTTTTAAGTTTATTTTATCTCCATTTCATCTACGAAACGTATTTTTTAAATTTTCAATACAGGCCAACATAAAAAAGTTGTAAAATGCAACTTTTAGTATTTTCTCTACAATTCCGACCAACTGCAATTTTTGAAAAAATATCTCTTCGCACCATGTAGTAAACAAATTGCTCTAACTTCTCAAAAAAGTTCAAATCGAATATTCCAATATAAAAAAGTTATCCTTCGTTTTAGAGCGTCCGAATATTAATGGGAGTCACTGTATATACAAAGGGAAAAGATATTTAACATATCGATTTCTACATTATATGCAAAAGAGTCATCGATATTGGAGATAGCTATGCTGCAGTTTTACCAAATGATTGTTATAATTCATAATTTTGCCATGGCTATATATGTAATTAATCGATTTCAAATGTTTTTATGACGAAAAGAAGCTTAAACACGCCACGGATCGAATAAGTTAGGCTGTGCCAACATCGAAACGTGTTCTTTGAAAAGTTCATGAACTTTTATTTGCGACTATCGACGACGTATTCTATTCTGCGCGTCATTTTTAATATGTTTACGAATATCAGCGTACACATACCGTGCATGATTGTTTACATCTTTCTTAATACTTTCGTATCGGAAAATAATATCTTTCAAATTCAAATTTAGATTAATTATGTTGATGTGTTAATATTTGTTACCAATATATGTACAAAACATAATTTTTAAAACTATACTTTTGTTCTGTAGATTACTTAAGTGAACGTTGTACATATATAATCAGGTTTACGTGAATGTGTTAAACAATCTACGAATTAAAAATATCAAAACATTAAAAAATTTTATATTTACATAAACAATTAAAAACATTAAAAAGATTTTTTAACAAGTCAACGAATATTTAGATAATCGTTTAATAAAATTATTTACGAATGAAAATTCTATACTTTAAATTAAGAAGCAATATACTCTGAATTTCAACAGCTCCGGAAAGTAGACAAGAAACCGCTCAAACGCTTTCGATGCGGGTAGGCGGGCATCGACGGTTACTGTACGAATATAATGCGGCAACATTGCACTTTTAAAGCTGACAACGCTGTAAAATCTAGCGTCCTGAACCAAACACCTTTCGCGTTCTAACGTCATGTAGTTCACTAGCTGACCGTTCCATTTCGATAGAGTCCGCTGTCGTGCTAGGGCATTTTCTACAGGGTCGGTAATACAGAATCCCGGCGTGACGGAACAATAGCATGCACAGTATTGCACAGTCTGACGACAGTCGACGATGTGCCATTCGATAGAGCACCAAGAAAAAACATACTGTGCAAAATTTCAACCCTGTATCTCGATCGGGAGGGTAGTTATGGGGTAAAATCGAAAAATCAGTTTTTGGCCTATTTTCCCTAGTTAATGACGTTTAGAAATTCTGAAAAAAATCTGACACATGTCAAGAACCCAAATACATACTTTGCAATTAGTTTCAGATTTTTAAAATGGAAATCCTGCTTGTAAAAAATCAAAAACCTCAAAAAAATCGAAAAAATGCAGATTTCACATGGAAGTTCTCGAGTGTCCACTTTCATATTTTTACAGTAGCAGTATATTGTTATAAGTATTGTTCATGAATTTTTTCAGATTTTTCGGTTTGGTGCGCCGTTGTTAAAAAAAATAAAAACCGATTTTTTCGACGTTTTTTCCGCGAAGAACTAAGCTAACCTTAAAATTGTTACGTTCTATTTATTCTGTAAGTCTATCAGGCTCTGATAAACCTTGAGCATTCTACAGAAGTAATTAAAAAATGAAATCAACTTAATTAATATTTCTACAGTATAATCATTACATCTAGAAATATAAATCACGTTTCCAACAATTCACTTGGCTCAGTGCGTTAGGTATGCGTACTCTCCTTGTCGAGACGAGCGGCCAGGAATACTCTCTCGTTCCCTCTCGGCAGGCGTCCAGGTATTGTCGCCGTACTCTCCTGCCGGGGCGCTACTGCTAACCAAGAGCGGCCGTGGTCCGTAAGCGCGATTCGTCTTTTCGCGCGCTCCCCTTACGTCGCTACCTCACGTCGGTCGTCAACAAACTATGCTTCTAGAAGCTTTTAGAAGCTTGTCGACTCTAAATTTCTTCTAGAATATTCTATACATGCTACAAAGTTAGAAATTTTTATGCAGTTGTGCGGGATTCGAACTCTGAACTTACCGTTTACTTCATGATGGTTTCCTCGCTGAGCCATGCGAACCTTTAGTGTTAGTTTCATTACTTTTTATTCTTATAGGCTCAAATCATATCAAATCATATAATTATTTATTTTCAATATACTGTTGGGCCCTTCTTATAGAGTTTCTCGCGCTGATTCCGAATCTGTCCTTAATTTTTCTCCTATACGCACAGTTTTTGAGAAACATGGCTTTGAAAAAAAAACATATTCACTCATGGAGGCAGCCATGTTTGATTCATTCGCATCAAATGCATGGAAAAACGTTCCGTTGCCAAGCGCCACCAAGCGCGCATCACGAAACGGAACGATATCAATCGCGCATCATATTGAATGCGACCCATGCGCCTAATGCGAGCAACGGAACAGACCCCTTGTCCGCTTCTGTCTGAGGTCTGAACGCGCTCGACGAAGTCGAGCCACTCTCGGGCCACCGGGCCACCCGATGGTGTGTCACGGATAGACTGCGGATCTTTATGCAAAATAAAAAATGTCAGCGTCGATTACAGGAAATAGAAACTAAATTGAATGTCATCTCTTCCCTTAATGATTTTAATAGAGGAGAAATCATATATTGACATCTTCAATTTTAAAAATTTTCCAACAACTGTCAATTTCATCTACTCAAGTTTGCTATAAATGCATAAAGATCCGCAGTCTATCCGTGACATATCATCGGCCCGAGAGTGGCTCGACTTCGTCGAGTGATTTGAAAATTACAGTCAAAACGTGTTGGTCGAGGAAGTGTCGACTTCCAGCTCAATAGTAATGACCGGTCATAAATCTTTCTATAGAGAACAGCCCCGGGAACGGCACTGAAAGAAATCGAGCCTACCGGGTTGGGTCTGCCTGGGTCTGCCTAGCCCGACCACAGCCGCGCGCCCGTAGTCTCTGTCAGGGATGGATCGTGGCAGTAAGGTTGAAATAACACACACTTTGCAGTATAAATATGTGTGAATATATATTTGATGTAACTTCTCGATGCCCGATGCGTACACGACACGACGAGAGCCCACTACGGACGAACGTTTTCACACAGTACCCTATGGGGGCAGCACTCGCATACAGCGCACATCGGTATATTCTAACACCCTCCCTATCGATGTGTGTCTGAACTGGACGAAGTTCACTTACAATTGTTTCAATACAACCGACGCAATGCAACGCAATTCCTTATTCTAAGTTTAACATTTTCACCGCATTTTCGTGTTTATTCTTCGGCAATGATTTCGTAAATATATCCGCGAGCATCGAATCGGTGTCTACATAGGCGATTTTAATTTCGTTTTTCTCTAATAATTCTCGAGTGAAGTGGTATTTAATGTCTATGTGTTTGCTTCTCTTATGGAAGACCGCGTTTTTGGCAAGTTCTATTGCACTTTGGTTGTCACAATTTACCATCACTGGATTTTCTACGAGCTTGTGACATTGCATGAAGTTTAACAGTCTTTTTACGTATATAACTTCCCTGGACACTTCTGAGAGCGCGACGTACTCCGCTTCCATCGTCGACAACGCAACCGTCTGTTGCTTTTTCGATTTCCTGCTGATCGCCCCGCCGGCCAGAGTCAGCACGCTTCCGGAGTGTGATTTTCTATCTTCTATGTCGCCTCCCCAATCGGAATCCGTGTATGCAATTAATTCCTTGTTGCTTTTCTCGTACTTGATGGCATATTTTGCCGTTCCTTTCAAGTACCGTATTACCCGTTTTGCCAGGATCCAATGTCCTTCTCCTGGATCGGAGCAGTACCTGCTTAACTCATTAGCTGCAAATACAATGTCCGGTCTTGTGGCGTTTGCTAGATAAATTAAACTCCCTACGAGTTCTCGGTACGGGCGATTCTTCATGCGTTCCCTTTCTTCGTCATTTGTCGGATTTAGATCTTTCGTGACCTTCGTTTTCGATTCGATTGGCGTGGTTACAGGTTTTGCTGATTTCATGTTGAATTTTTCCAACAGATCGTTTACGTATCTTTCTTGTGATAATTTTATGCAACCGGTTTCGCCCTCTCGTTCTATGTGAATTCCCAAAATATCCTTTATTGGGCCTAGGTCCTTGATCTCGAATTCCGCCATTAATTTTCGTTTGACGTTTCCCATTTCATTTATACTTTTTGAAGCCAGTATGATGTCGTCCACGTATAATGCCATTATGACTCGTTCTTTATTTTTTTCAAACACATATAGGCATGGATCAGCTGCGTTTCGGCTGCCGCCTTGACGTGTTACAAATCCGTCGAATCGTTTGTACCACTCACGTCCAGACTGTTTTAGTCTGTACACCTTTTCTGGGTTGTCTTCTACGAAGGGTTTAGGCTGTTCCATGAACACTTCCTCGTGCAGATCTCCTTGCACGTATGCCGATACAACGTCCAGATGATGCACATGCATTTCCTCCTCGACTGCTGCTGCAAGTAATGTTCGTATAGTCTCATAACGTGAAACCGGTGCGTATACTTCTTGGTAGTTGATTCCAGCTTCCTGGATATAACCACGGGCTACTAGTCTTGCTTTGTGCTTTTGGACATGCCCTTCTGAATCTCTTTTGGTCTTGAAGACCCATTTACTCGTTAGCACCTTTTTGTTTCGTGGTCGGGACACCAATGACCACGTTTCATTTTTATTCAACGTTTCTATTTCCTTTTCCATCGCTTCTAGTCACAAATTGGCATCGTGACGTTCCATTGCTTCGTTGATAGTTACTGGGTCATCTTGCTGTGACCTGTTCGCTTTTGCCGTGCTTCGAGTGTTGTAAATTTTCCTTGGTTTTTCGTCGTTTTCCGTTTTTTCGTGTGTCGGATTTCCGTGATCGCGTTTGTGGATATCTTTAACATTTGGATCTTCTTCCTGTTTCGGTTCTTTTTCTTCCTCTTCGTTGTGATTTCTGTCCTCTTGCGTTTTGCTTTCCTCTGTTCGACTTTCGAACAAGTCTTCGAGACCTTAATGAGACGCAATTGTTTTTTCTTCCTCGATTTCCTCAAAGAATTTCACGTCTCTTGCTTTTATCACCGTCTTCGTGCCTGGACGCCACAGGCGATACGCTTTCGATTCCTGAGAGTAACCTACGAGAATGTATTTTTCGCCCTTAGGGTCAAATTTTGATCGGTTACCCCTTTTATTTAACGCGATTACTTTACTACCTATCGTTCGTAAGAATCCTATATACGGTTTTTCACCGTGCCACACTTCGTATGGCGTTTTATCTGCCACCGATTTGGATGGACACCTGTTTCGCAAAAATGTGGCCGCATTTATTGCCTCTGCCCACAGTGACTTTGGCAGTCCCGCTTCTATTATGATACACCGCGCCATTTCTACTAGTGTACGATTCGCGCGCTCAGCCACGCCGTTTTGCTGAGGTGTGTATTCGACCGAAAGTTGTCTCGCGATGCCCTCACTTTCGAGAAAATTATTGAACTCTTTTGACGTGTATTCCTTCGCGTTGTCCGTTCTTATCCGTTTTATTTCGCGGCCTGTTTCTTTTTCAACTCGTTTTTTAAATATCTTAAACGCGTTCAAAATGTCTGCTCGTTGTCGAAGCATTACTGTTTCTGTATAACGCGTATGGTCGTCTATAAACGTCGCGAAATATTTTGCGCCGCCGATAGATTCGGTATTTATTGGACCGCAGATGTCCGAATGTATTAACCCTAGTTTTTCTCGCTCGCGATGCTCGGTACTTTTGAATGGAAGTTGTTTAATTTTTCCCTCCGCGCATACCATACATTCCGGGTTTTTGCTTTTCACATCTAAATTCATACCTTTAACCATACCGTTTGCACACATTTTTTTCAAGTCTACAAAATTCACGTGACCGAGTCTTTTATGCCATCTCGTACACTTGTCTGTACTCGCACTCGTTAGCAACGCACGATTTTCTACGACATCTACTATATAAAGATCGTTTCTTTTCACAGCTACCATCGCTGTTGTGCCGTCTTTTCGTTTTACAACAGCGTGGTTTTTATCAAAAATTACTCTGAAACCGTTTTTTGTAATTTGCGGAACCGATATTAAATTATTTTTCAACTCAGGTACAAATAGCGTGTTTGTTAACCTTATTTTGTTTGTGGTTCTATTTTCTAACCTTACTTCTATTACGGCTTCGCCGACACCGCGCGATTTTATCCATTGATCGGATGCTGTATAAACGTTCGACACTATGTTCTCTTCGAGTTCGCAAAATGTTCGTTTCTCGTTCGACATGTGTTTCGTAGCCGCACTGTCTAAACACCAAATGTTCGATTTTTGCACTATCACTTCGCACGCGACGGCTGTCATAGCCTCGTCGGATTTTTTTGATTCGCGTTTCTTTCGTACGTAACAATCAGCGCCGCGGTGACCGATTTTTCCACATTCGTAGCACTTACCACTGAACTTTGTTTGATTTTTGGGAACGTATTTATTTTTATACACTCGCGGATTCACTGAATTTGTTGTCTTCGTGTAGAATGCTTCACTGCTGTTGTCACTTTTCTTCTTGGACTGGCCATCTCTCTCCGTTTGTCGGGCGTCTTCTTCGAGAAGCTTCGTTTTCAGGCTGCTTATACTGGGTATCTCGTCGCGAGATTCGATTGCCACCGTGAAATTTTCGAAATCTTCGGGTAGCGATCCAAGCAGCATTATAGATTGCAGATCCTCTGGAATATTTATTCCCGCTTCCGCCAGTTGCTCGGTTTTGCTCGTGAAATCGTTGATGTATGTAGCCATCGATGTTTCCGGATCCTTTTTCATCCTGTATAATTGTTTGTACAACGTCGCTTTGCGTATGGGTCCTTTAGACTCGTAAATTCGTTCAAGTTCCGTCCAAGCAGCATGTGCGGTTTCCGCTCGTTTGATGTGGTTTAGTTGACCACGTGTTATGCTAAGCATTATCATAGCTAGGGCTTTTTGGTCTTTTTTGACCCACACAGCAAGATTTTGTTCCGTTTTAATTTCTGTGCCGTTTGCGTACGTCCATAGCTCGTTACATATGAGCACACTTCTCATTTGAAGTTTCCAGGACTCGTAGTTATCGTCGTTCAATTTGTCAATGTTCTGTGCGCCATGTAGTGCCGCCATATTTGCTTCTTATTCGATTACCACGTTTTACTTTGCAGGTTAGAGTTCCGTCTAAATTTTTCACTTACTGCTCTTTCGCTTTTACTCTTTTGTAACCTGGGCCCATAACCTGTCAGGGATGGATCGTGGCAGTAAGGTTGAAATAACACACACTTTGCAGTATAAATATGTGTGAATATATATTTGATGTAACTTCTCGATGCCCGATGCGTACACGACACGACGAGAGCCCACACACTACGGACGAACGTTTTCACACAGTACCCTATAGGGGCAGCACTCGCATACAGCGCACATCGGTATATTCTAACAGTCTCAATGTGTTGACTTCGATGGCGCACGCTGCGTAGTATGTGTGACCGCTGTAATAAGTATTTCAATACAGCCAAAAATGCGTGTGAAACGAGTCCTGCCTCCTCCACTCTGATCCAACCGTCCGCGCATTCGCACCTAGACACGTCACCGTAATACTGCCTGGGAACCTTCTTCTCAGGCTTACACCAAGTACAATGTCACCAGTTCGAATCCATGCGTGTTGGCGTCTTGCCGCCATCCCCTACAATTGCGTAGTAGTGGGCGGTAACGGTATCGTATCCTAACCCACTGCTGTTCCGCTATCGCTCGTACTTACGAGGCAGTGTATTGGATTACTTGTTGGACATAGACAAATCTAAAATGTTTTTTCACTACGTGAATGAAATATGTAATTTCAGGACAGACGCTGTCGATCCTTACGTCAGAAAATGTCTGTTCCAGGGTTGTTACCTTTCACTCAAAAAGGTATCGTTGGTCAAGACTGGTTGCTAATATTATTCTCGAGGTGTAAATGGGGTTATTTAGTCGTATACAGCGTCCTTTGCCAGCTCCTTGTGACGCCAATTTTTATATCTCCATTTCTTTTCAAGGTCTCATTTTACAGTGGAAACTCCAAGGAATATAAACATATTTTTTTCAAAATTTAAATCACTCTGACAGCTCATCGAAAAAGACGTAAAAAAAGAATTAGCTTAAATTTTTCAACTCCATACAGTTGATGGTCGAGGTTAAAAAAATAATTTTGCAATAGCCCAATCCTTTCCTAATAAAACCATAAAAAAAAGTGTAGCTCAATCGGATTTCAACGAAAATATGATTTCATTTGTTTCGTTGACAAAAAATTCGATTTTTTGCAAAATCCTGAGGTGGTAGACAAATTCTGAGACCAGATTTGAAATAAGCGTGGAAGAACCTACGGGAAATGATGTACAGCATGTTGCAAAAAAGTTTTATTGAAATTGTGCAGGTTTAACGAATTTTGTCAAGGTTAAAAAACATTCGTACCATCATTTCCCTACTTTTCCCATATTCTGCAAAGTTTGAGCTTTAATTTAAAAAAAAATTCATCGTTCTATCTCTTCTCTATCGAAAGTTATTTGATTTTAACACAGAATTCGTCGTGTTGGCGACCCGGCGGTGACGATCCTTGCAGCGACCCAATAGCTGCACGGGTCGCTGCAAGGACCGCTCCCTGGATCGCGACGGAATGGCCAAAAAAGGTCTGTCAGCTCTGACCGACCAGTCCTGAACCGCTAGAGGACTCATCAGTCAGGCGGGCCCTGCCCGAGACGCTGCGATATCGGAAGGCGGTTTAAGACTGTATATATAGAGGTCGGTGACGGATCAGGTAGCAGCGAGAAAGGTCTTTCTTTGACTATCTGTCCATCTTGTGGCAAATGTAGGAAATTACCCGCCACAAAATGTTACACCTCGCCGAATTTCAATGAGGCTAGACCTGGTTTTGGTGGTGAAATTCGCCCGCGGCGTGATTTTAATCGAGCTTGGACCATTCGATAGTCTACCCAAAAAAGAACCCTCTCTGCCAAGTCCCAGCCCCACATGTCATCCGTAAGAGTGGTTATTGAGAAAAATTCTATAAACCAGTTTTTGGCCCATTTTCCCTTATCATTTTCAGATTATTCCATTGCAAACTCTGGTTGTGAAAAAATGAACAACACGAAAAATATCGGAAAAACGCAGATTTCACATAGAAATGGGGAGAGCACTATCGCAGATTTAATTTAGCAATAAGATATTACCGCAAGTATTATGCTCAAATTTTTTCTAATTCCTGAGAGTGGTGCGTCATAGTTAAAAAAAAGAAAACCACTTTTTTCGGCGTTTTTCCAAAGTTATACTTATCTTTTCTGAATCTTCTCGAATACCAATTTAAATAAGAAGTTTCGTGTTATACAGGGCCAACGTCTAGTACTTATCGTTCGTGTTGCAATTCTTATATATTTGTACACCTTACCAATCATAAGAATATGCACTTTTTGTTGTGTATGCACATTTGTTTAAAACATTGATGTTTCATTTTGATGTTTAAACAAGTATTCATAGATAGAGAAACGTTTATATTCATTGTATACATATAAAATACAAGTTTCTGAATAAAAATTTAATTTTTTCTTAACGAACGGTTAATTGAAATGCGAATCTAATATCAAATTTGTGATCAGCGGCCCCAAAAACCTTAGCACACAGTATTTTTAGAAAGGTTTCTCGTGTTCTTCTAGTGTTTTTAATGCTTGGCCGCCTTTCCGGCGTTTCGAAACATTGTTTGTTGAAACCTGTTGCTTCGAATGCAATGTGTAACTATTATTTTTATCTATTATTCGAAAACTTTGAATAAATCCACGAATAAAACCACTAGACAGTTTAGTCTTGTTCTAATCGGAAGAACGCCCGGGACCCTGCTAGCATAACTCCATGAAAGAATTATGTGAAATGACCAAGTTCAGCAATTCCGTCTTTAGCGGTTTCACACCGATATACCTGGCTGGCCGTCAGGTTACCCGGGTTTATGGCATTACTATTGTGTTCTGGGCTCAGGCCTCGGGGCTCGACCCTCGGGCCTCGGTACGTGTTCATTCGAGCCTCGAGCTGGCCAAAAAGATCTTGAAGGATCCGAGAGGATCTTTTAATTAGATACAGATACTAGTTACAAATGAATCCGTAGCTTCGGATCCTTCTGCTTCGGATACAAAAGTATCTAATTAAACGTTGGATACAAGATACTTTTGCATCTAAAAATCTTCGAGTAACGAATAAAAAATTTTATATCTATTATTCGTGATCTGAAATTTGCAACCTGATACATATTTTGCCCAACTCTGCTGTAAAGTAAATTACGAGCTTATAAAGTCGAGCGGGCTCGATTCGGCTGCGCGATCTTTCATGACTACACTGCGGATCTTTATGCATTTATAGCAAAATTGAGTAGATGAAATTCATATAGTGGTTGGAAAATTTTAAAAATTGAAGATATCAATATATGATTTTTCTCCTTTATTAAAATCATTAAGGAAAGGGATGACATTCTTTTGAGTTTCTATTTCATGTAATCGACACTGACGTTTTTTATTTTGAATAAAGATCCGCAGTCTATCCGTGACACATCGGGCGGGTGGCCCGAACGTGGTCCACCTCGTCGAGCGCGTTCGGACAGAAGCGGACAAGTTCATGCGAACGCAGAGTTGAATCTCGGGCATCGCGATAACTCGCTCTCTCCTTCTATCGAAAGAACTTTCGTTAAAAATAAAAATGAGATAGATCGATGAATTTTGTAACCTTTTGTGGCGGGTAATTTCCTACATTTGCCACAAGATGGACAGATAGTCAAAGAAAGACCTTTCTCGCTGCTACCTGATCCGTCACCGATCTCTATATATACAGTCTTAAACCGCCTTCCGATATCGCAGCGTCTCGGGCAGGGCCCGCCTTACTGATGAGTCCTCTAGCGGTTCAGGACTGGTCGGTCAGAGCTGACAGACCTTTTTTGGCCATTCCGTCGCGATCCAGGGAGCGGTCCTTGCAGCGACCCGTGCAGCTATTGGGTCGCTGCAAGGATCGTCACCGCCGGGTCGCCACAGCGCGACAACCCGATGAATTCTGTGTTAAAATCAAATAACTTTCGATAGAGAAGAGATAGAACGATGAATTTTTTTTTAAATTAAAGCTCAAACTTTGCAGAATATGGGAAAAGTAGGGAAATGATGGTACGAATGTTTTTTAACCTTGACAAAATTCGTTAAACCTGCACAATTTCAATAAAACTTTTTTGCAACATGCTGTACATCATTTCCCGTAGGTTCTTCCACGCTTATTTCAAATCTGGTCTCAGAATTTGTCTACCACCTCAGGATTTTGCAAAAAATCGAATTTTTTGTCAACGAAACAAATGAAATCATATTTTCGTTGAAATCCGATTGAGCTACACTTTTTTTTATGGTTTTATTAGGAAAGGATTGGGCTATTGCAAAATTATTTTTTTAACCACGACCATCAACTGTATGGAGTTGAAAAATTTAAGCTAATTAACTTCCCGATTTTATAGGGAAGTTATTGTAATGACCCCGAAAATCGAAAATCGATTTTTTAGCAGATCTTCACGTTTCATGGTCATTGCAGTCATTTTAGACTATTTTCAGCAAAATGTTCGTATGTGTGTGTGTGTGTGTGTGTGTGTGTGTGTGTGTGTGTGTGTGTGTGTGTGTGTGCGCGCGTATGGCCGTTTCTATGTAATCAAATTTTTCGTTAACGTTTTCAGAAAAAGTAACAACGCGATCAGGATGATGAATGATGCAATCGATGTGCCCCGCTGTAACTTAGAGCTGATTAGATTTTGGTCCATTTTGGTCAAGTAGTTTTTTAGTTTTTTTAGTTTTTTCGGAAGAAGTTCATTCAACAATGCAATTTATACGAGAGAACGGAAAGTTTCCACCGAAGAAACAAACGTAATTACACAAAAAATTTTTTTTCGATTTTTTTAAAATTAAAAAAAAAAAATTTTTTTTAATTTTTTTTTTGTACTTTAAGATGATGTTTCCGCTTACAATAATCGAAAATTATCCCAATGCAAGAGTGAGTTATCATCTCTACTCCCGAGAATACATTTTCAAAGAATATCGATGAAAGTACAAAAAAAATTTATATTACAATCTTTAAAAAAACAATCAGTGCAAAACGAATTATTAACTGAGATTAAATTGAAAATTAATATAAACTATATGATAATTATTAATAACATTGATTGTAAAAACGGATTGGTTAATGGAGCACACACATGCGGAATATTAAAATTTATTACTTTTCAAGAAAATACTAAAATTCCGTCTATATTGTGGATAGATTTTCAATTGGCCAGAGTAGGAGTGAAAGTACCCAGATAGCACACAGATATCCTATGTACGTCCAAAGAACGCCCGTTTCGGATATTCCGTACATTCCGAGGACGTCCCGGCAATATCCAAATGTGCCAGTTATGTCCTCATTATGTCCTCTGAATGTCATAGGAACGTACCAGTTACAAAGTTGGACATCCCGAGGACGTACTGTGTGGACATTCTCATAACGTTTTTCGGATGTCGGAAGTAACGTTCTCTGGACATTTTGTGAACGTTTTTCGGATGTCGGAAGTAACGTTCTCTGGACATTTTGTAAATGTTTTTCGGATGTCGAAAATAACGTCCTTTGAACTTTTTGTGAATGTTTAAACAAGTTTTAACTTTTACTTAAATCTTCATTTACTTTATAACTTTATTTTCTGTTGGTAAACGTATTAAACAATCTGATAAATTGTACATATTTCAGAAGAACGATTTCTTTGCAACGTTAAAAACATATTCAACAAAAGTGCAATTATACTATTTATTATTATTTTTTTTAAATCTACAAGATTTTATTTATTATATATGAGGTTATTTATTTATATTGTACATGTATAAAGCAGGGCTGCTACGTCTCTACAAGCAAAACTCGGTAGCTGCTTAGGGGGTAATAAAATTGATAAAGAACGTAAAATAAGCTTTCAACATATTTTTTAATTAAAAATACAATGTGCAGGTATATAATTGAACTACAAGTCTTTGACTATAACCTTATTGCGCTCCATGGCCCTCCTGAGCCATGACTGAATAGAAATTTCCGTTTCTTTTTTATTTTTTGAAACTCCCGATATTTCTGCTGCATCTAAACAATGGAATTTTAGTTAAATAATATTCAATCGTATACAAATAAATATAATAATAAAATAAACGTGATAATTACCTATTATTATTTTGGCTAATTTTAGAGAATGAAACATTTTTTTGCCTTTTCTTCCTAGCCAACTGTATTCTGTACCAAATTTGTTAGTCATTAAACAGGCCATGACCCGTTTTACAAAATTGTAATTATTTGTGCCTCCTAGTGTTGCTAATTCGTGGACCTGCAAATTAATCATTTTGTTACAACTGAATTGGAATTCTATTCGTATCGTTAACGTTATGTTTTTTTACCGCGTCTCTAAAATTGTTCTCATCTTGCAGATGTGTTTCGAACTTCTGCAATTCTTGTTCACAATTAATTGGAAATAATATATTTAGTTTGAAAATTGATGGTCTTTTTTGTCCTGGCGCAGAATGCTCTTTCAAACTTTTTTCTAATCCTTCTACTCTACTTAAAACATCCGTCATTATACTGCGCAATAGGTGCTGCTGTTCTATTATGGTTTTTAAATATTTTTGTACTGTATTGCTGTTATTGTCCAGCTGAGACGTCTCTTGGTTTTCTGAAAATTTAGATTTGGTAGGTGTCAGGTGCTTAAAAATATTTTTGTATTATTTGTTTATATATAAATCTATTAATATGGTTACCATTAATTACAACAGATTTCGTTGGAATATTTTCTCTGTTGTAAATTTCATTATTGTTCGTGCATACATCTGAAAACAATAATTATTTTTGTTATAGGAATGTGATAATTATAAAAGAAGAAAAATTAAGTAGCTATAAATAGTACAATGCTGCATAGCATAAAACTATTCATTTACAAACCTAATGTTTCATGTATTTGCAACGTAGGAGGCAGTGGCAGAGATATTAACGAATTGGAATCGTCATCGGTGTCGCTGCTTGATACATGCTTGTTTTTTTGTCTTTTTCTCTTTTTTGGGGGTTCAGCTTCTGACTGCAAGTCTGATGTTTCTTCTGCCACTTTGGCCTTTGATCTTGCTTTTGCGTAATCATCTGAAAGTATTTTTAATGATAAGTATTTATTTTAGTTTCATTGTACATAGTACAACATTTTTAACTTACCAAAGGTTCCATTTATAAAACATTTAACTTTGTGTTTCTCCCAACCTGTGTTTATTTGTTCACATTTTTTAATAGCATTTGCTAAACGATTTGGTGGTAATGATGGCCAGTAGCAGTAACCATTTAGCAACCATGCTGATGGTACTGCCTCTACCGTGCCATCTTTCACAAATTGTACGATGCTCCACGAATTCATACTGCAAATAGTTAACAAAATTAATACAATTGAAGAGTAATAAGAAAACTTATTTAAAGAAATGTTGTCTGCAATTATCTGCAACCGTAATATCTAACGATTTCAATCCTACGTTAAGCCTGTACGACGATCATTGGCAGAACCATTTGAAAACTGATAACGAGTAAACTTTTGATGTTATAATATCAATAGTATAGGTAAATTTCCACACCACCCATATGAGGTATTACCCTGGCGCGTTACTGTTTTTTTTTATAACATAGGTAGTTCGCCAATAGTCCTATCGTCCTATGATGTGGTTAAATTTTTTTTATCGGATTGCAAATTAGCGAGATAAAAATATTTTATTAATTTGTGATCCGGTAAGAAAAAATAGACCACGATTTTGCTGGCTTTACATACAATACAACTGCAATAGTTACAGTTGACTGGGACAGATATACTTATTGAGCGTGCTAAAAATTCTGTAACATGAAGGTAGTTTCTAAAATATCTACCCTCAAAAAAAGATATACATGTACGGACTTACGGAGAGCAATCAGAATGTAGCATGGGAAAAACAATAATTTTTTCTTCAAGTTTCAATTTAACATATTTATTAGCAATGTCTGCAATATCGAACATTTCCAAAGGACCTAAATCAGGAGATTCAATTAAAAAAATTCCAAAGCAGGACGATCTACAAGGAGTTTTATAAAAATCTTTCAGATGTAAAAACTTTCTACCAATAATTTTATATGATTCATTCAATAATACTATATTTTTTACAACAATTATATCACTACTACTAAGAGAACAGCAATTATTAGGCTCAGTAGTTTTTAAACAGAAATGCTGAAAATCGACACGTTTGAATTGTTTCGTAATTTTGATATTTGTTATTAAGGGCCCCTCAAAATGTTCTTTTTTAAAAATAGGTAATTTATTTTCATACATCTTTTTCTTCGAGGGAATATTGCATTTTTCCGAATGTCGTTTTACTATTTGTTCCAATACTTTATCGTTTTTCCGAATAGATTTTAAAATGGATTGTAAGAAATTTTCATATTTAAAAGAACTGAAATTGTCAAGAGGCCCGTGATTTCTAACATCTTCTGCAATATGTATAAGATTGTGTATATTGTGAGATATATACTGAGATCCGTATAGGCTTCCGTTTCCGGTTGTGTGAGAGGTTGTAGTGGGTAACTGCTGTGCGTGATTTTTGTGAGCTAGAGTAGGGTGGAAAGAAGTGTGAGTGCTGAAAGCTGCTGAGAGTGGTTAGGAGGAGTAGGGAAAGGCGGGAGAGAAAGGGCTAAGGGCGTGGGAGTGCGAGAAAGAGCAATAGGAAGGGGATAAGTGAGTGGGGAGTGTAGGTTAGGTTTGCGAGGAGATTGGCAGGTGGGCGCGTGAAAAGAAAGTAGGAGGAAGGTGGCGCGATCTGGAGAGAGAATAAGTAAACTAGGGGTCAATTAGACTGAGAAGCGGGAACTTTTGAAAAGGAATAAGAGGGAAAAAGCTAAAAGTGTAGGAAAACGGGCGAGAGAAGAGAGATAGAAAAGGGTATGGAGAGGGAGGAAGGGAAGGGAAGACTGGGGAGGATTATGAGGGATGATAATTTAGAGCGGTGGTTCAGCTCAGAAAGTGTGGACAGCACGGGGAGGAAAAGAGGAATCGAGAGCGTAGAGGGAGGGGGGGAGGACGTTAATGCAATCTTTAAAAGAAGCGATACCACGAGCAGGTCGCCGCAAAAATATAGTAGAGGTGAGGGAGGGAAATTTAAGGAAATGGAAGAAATGTTTAGAGGGCTAATGGGAGAGGTGAGGAGGATGAGGGATGAGATGAGGGGGGAAAGGGAGGAAGGGAAATTATTAATAGATGAATGGAGGAGGGAAAGGGAAAAATGGAGGGAAGAGAGAAGGGAGGAAGAGTTAAATAGGGAAAGGATGAGGAATTGGTTAGAAAGCTTAGAAGAAAGGGTGGTAAAGGTAGAGGGGAGAATAGAGGAGGTGGTTAGGGAGGAGGGGGAAGGGGGTAGGAGGGAAAAAGCAGAGAAGAGAATGGATAGTATAGAGGGAAAATTGGGTAAAATGGAGGACTGGATAGGTGAAAAGGAAAGGGGGGGAAAAGAGACGGGGGAGTATGGGGTAAGGGGAGAACTAACGTTAGATGAGAATAGGAGAAGAATAAGGTTGTTAGAAATTAAGCAGGACAAGAGGGATAGAGAGGAGAAGAAAAACAATATTGTAATAAGGAGGATAAAAGTCGAGGGTAGTGACTTAAAAGTAGAGGTTAGAAGACTGTGGGAAAAGATGGAGTTGAAAGAAGAGGGTATTACGGAAATTAGGAAGATAGGGAAAGTAGGTAAAGACGGAAGGGGAATGGCTCTAGTGAAGTTGGCAAGTAGGGAATTTAAAGGAAGAGTAATGGAGGGGAAGAAAAAGCTTAGGGGGCAAGAAGAAAGGGTAGATGACGATCTAACAGAAGAGGAGAGGAGGGCAAGGTGGAAAATTGTAAGGGAAGCTGAGAAAGAAAGGAGGGAGGGAAAAAAGGTCCAGATAGGTTACATGAAGTTATGGGTAAATGGAAAGGTGAAAAGATGGGATGAGATTGAGGAAAAATGGATGGAGGGGCAGGGAAACGAATAAGGAGGGAATCAGGGGAGGGTGGGGATAAGGGGAAGAGGGAAGGGTATAAAATAAGTTTCTGGAATGTGGCAGGGCTGTTAAATAAAGATAACGATTTCTGGAAAGGGATAGAAGATTGGGAAGTAATTGTAATGATGGAAACCTGGATAGAAGAGAAAGGGTGGGTTAAAATCAGGGATAAGCTCCCAAAAGGGTATGTATGGGAGGCTCAATGGGCAAAAAGGGAGGAAAAGAAGGGAAGGGCAAAGGGGGGTATGGTAGTGGGGGTGAGGAAGGAATTAGAAATAGAAAGGGAGGATAAAAAAGAAAGGGAGGGGATTATGTCGGTGAAGGTGAAGATAGAGGGGTTTTGGTGGAGGGTGGTGGGGGTATATGTAAATGGGGATTTAGACAGGAAGCTAGATGAGATGGGGGAATGGGTAGAAGCTAGGGAAAAAGGGGTAAGGGTGATTATAGGGGGGGATTTTAATGCGAGAACGGGAAGGGAAGGGGGAGAGGTTTTAGAAGAAGGAGGGGGGAGAGGGATAAGAAGCTCTAAGGACGTAAAAGTTAATGGGGATGGGAGGAAAATGTGTAAGTTCATAGGAGAAAGGGGGTGGGGAATTATGAACGGGAATATAAAGGGGGATGAGGAAGGGGATTGGACATACTTAGGGGCGAGAGGGAACTCGGTGATTGACTACGTGCTAGGGAATGAGGATACAAGGGAGGGTGTGGGAAAGGTAGAGATTGGGGATAAAATAGACTCGGACCATATGCCCATAATAGTATGGATAAAGGGGGAGATGAGAGGGAAAAAATGGAGGAAGGGAGGAGGGAAAAGAAATATGGTGGGGAGGTGGTCGGAAGAAACAGGGGAGGTTTTTAGGAAAAAATTTGTATTAAAAACAAGTAGAGGGGATGGGGCACAGGAAGACTGGGAAGGGCTGAGAGGGAAAATAAAGGAAGTTATAGGGGAGGTGGGGAAAAATGAAAAAATAAAGAGAAAAGGATGGTGGGATGAGGAATGTAGAGTAGGTAAAAAGTTAGCGAGGGAGGAGTTAAGGAAGTGGAGAAAGGAAGGAGGGAATGGAATAGCTTTTAGGGAGAAGAAAAGGGAATACCATAAGCTGTGCGAAGAGAAGAAGAAAAAAGAGAGGGAAAAATGGGAAAAAGAAGTAGAGGGGATAAAAACGGAGAGTCAGGTTTGGAAGGTCGTAAATAGGGAAAGAAAAAGGAGATCAAGGGTAGACGAAAGAATAAGGATGGAAGAGTGGGAGCAGCATTTTAGGGATTTGCTAGGAGGGGTAGGAGGGAGGGTGGGGAAGTTAGGAAAAAGTAGAAGAGAGGGGGACGGAGAGAAAGAGTTAGAAATAGGGGAAATCATGAGGGTGGTAAAAGGGCTGAAGGATGGGAAAGCGGCGGGGGGAGACGGGATTCCAAATGAAATATGGAAACATGGGGGTTCCGAGGTGCAGGAGGGGTTATGGAGGATTTGTAATAGGGTGTGGAGGGGAGAGGGCTGGCCGGAGGATTGGTCAGAGGGGGTAGTGGTTCCAATAGCGAAAAAAGGGGATAGCAGAAGGGTGGGGAGCTATAGGGGGGTAACACTAACGCAGACAGCGTATAAGATATATGCTGCGGTGCTAGCGGAGAGGATAAGGGAGGAGGTGGAGAGAAAGGGGCTGTTACCGGCAAGCCAAACAGGTTTTAGAAAAGGCATAGGCTGCATAGATAACATTTATGTATTAAATTACCTTATAAACAGGCAGGTGAGGAGGAAAGAAAGGAGGATAATAATTATGTTTGTAGACCTGAAGGCGGCTTTTGACTCGGTAGACAGGGAGATATTGATAGAAGCGATGAGGAAAAGGGGAGTGAGAGAAGGGCTAGTAGAGAGGTGTGTGGAGGTGCTAAAAGAAACAAAATGTAAAATAAGAGTGGGGGAAGAAGAAGGGAAATATTTCTGGACGGAAAGAGGGGTTAGACAGGGGTGCCCACTTAGCCCACTGTTATTCACGTTATTGTTGGCGGATATAGATGAGGAGCTCGAGAAGGGTGGCTGGGGAGGGGTTAAAGTGGGGGGAAGAAAAATACATACGCTATCCTATGCAGATGATATAGCATTGTTAGCAGAGGAGGAAGATGGGATGAGGGGAATGATGGGGGTTTTAGAAAGGTATTTAGAGGGGAAAAAGCTACAACTGAACGCGGACAAATCGAAGGTAATGAGGTGTAGGGTGGGAGGGGGGAGATGGAAGAAGGTTTCATGGAGGTGGAAAGGGAAGGTAATCGAAGAGGTGGGGGAGTACAAATACTTAGGGTACACGATCACAAGGGATGGGGCTCAGAAGGCTCACATAGAAGAAAGATTAAGGAAGGGGGCGGCGGTTATGGGACAGGTTTGGGGGATAGGGAAGAGGAGGTTTGGTAAAGATTGGGGTAGGAGATTGTGGTTGTTTGATAAGCTGGTATGGTCGGTAGTTAGCTACGGAGTAGAAATCTGGGGGTGGAAAGAGTGGGAAGGAATAGAGAGGCTACAGGAAAGGTACTTGAAGTGGATATTAGGGGTAGGTAGGTGCACGCCAGGATATATGGCTAGGGAAGAGTTGCAAAGGGAATTGTTGAGGGGGAGGGCTGGGGTAAGGGCGTGGGGGTACGAGAAGAAGTTAGGGGAGGGTAAAGGGGGGGAGTTAGCACGGTTATGCTGGGAAGAGATAAGGAGGAGGGATAGGAGGGGAGGGATAAGGAATGGGTGGGAAAGGGAGAGAGAGGAATTTTTAAGGGGGCAAGGGTGGTCTTGGGAGGAATGGAACGAATTAGTAGAGGGGAGGAAAGAGTTAATCAGTGGAGAGATAATAAAAAGAGAGGGGAAAAGGCAAAGAAAGGATAGGTGGGAGAGAATAGAAAACTCCAGGTCAAACAAGTGGTATGGGAGGGTAAAGGGGGAGGGGTTGCCGGGTTATCTAAGGAAAGGGTGGGGCGAGAGTAGGTGGCAGAGGGTGGCAAGGTACAGGTTAGGGAATGAGATGATGGGTGAGAGATATTGGTTGGACGAAGACAAGAGAATGTGTAGAGTGTGTGGATGGGAAAGCGAAACATGGGAGCATGTGTGGGAAGTGTGTATGAGGGGGGATGAAAGTAAAGGATGGCAGGAGAGTATGTGGGAAGTGTTGGAAGATGAAGGAGGAGGGGAGGAATGGATGAGGTTGATAGACGACTGGAGAATGGGAATGAATGAGAAGTTTGGGATGAATGTGAACATCAACCGGAAAGGGGAGTCCACGGATAGGGAAGGGGGGTCTGAGAGGGGATGCGGGAACGAGGTTATGGGGGAGAAGGGGCGAGCTAGCCGATGAGCTAGTTAGGTTAGTGTATGCGTGTCTCTCTCTTTCTCTGTAGGTATTTTTAGGCTAAGATTAGTTTGTAAGTTAGGTTTAAGTAATTAGTATGTAAGTTTTAAGTGTATATGAGCGATGTTTTGGTAGGAGACATGTGTAAATTTGTAACCCCAAGGGGATCAAATAAAGTATTTTCACTACTGAGATCCGTATAAAGATTTAAAAGTTTTCACAAAATATTGTAATAGCTCAGATGCATAGTCAATAAAATCAAAATATTTTGAATTGGATAAAATGGTTGTTGCAACATGCAATGAAAGGAAATTCAAATATCTATTATTACTTAAATTATGTAGCAAAACTACTGGGCCAGTATAGAGTAAAAATTGCCTAAATTCTGTTGCTTTCCATCGCTTAAGATCCTTTAAAGTTCGCGGTTTTCTATTAAATTCTAATGGAATATACTTCGCTAAAGAAACTAAAGAATTAGATATATTAAGGGATTGCAAATGTGAGATTTTTGTAGAAGGTTTACCGCAGCACCATAAATTCAAAAGCAACTTTTTCATGACACCCAAACAAATTAAGTGCATATAATCTAAAGTAAAAGAATCGATCATATTTATACCCGGAATATTTTCTAAAATAGATGTACCAATATGGTGGTCATCATCAATTTTTGATCTAAACTCGAAATCATTCCTCAAACGAATATTATTTAAAGCAGGAAAGCATACCCTATTATCAATAAAATCTCCTTCGATACAACACTTTGTACACGAATGATATCCTGTATGTCCTTTCACGTATTTTATTGAAGATTTCGCGGGAGCATCACAAATGAATGATTTTATATGAAGATGAAAGTGTTGTTCATTAATTAAAAATCCATTATTAATAAGGTCTTTAGCCTCCTCAACAAAATCGTATAAAAAATTATTGATATCTTTTGGTTTTTCGTAACCATGGTAGATACCTACCATTTCAACATTTATATATCCTGTGAGACTGCAAAGAATTGGAAACACTTGACTAGTAGAACTTTTCGATAACGGAAGACCGTCAATATTGATATTAATTTCAATAATATTGTTATTAATAAATGAAATGTCTACGAATCGAACGAGGTTTAGAATAGAATTCTTTAAGCCAAAATGATAATAATGCCCTGCTTCAATCGCTTTAGTAACTATTTTCTTTCTACATGTTTTTAAAAGATTTCTAGCATCTATTGGTATGTTATTTGGTATAGGCCTATGTAATATAGGAAGTAAATCATTAATAGCGGCATGAGAAATATTGTGCTTTACAGCCCATTCTGATAAAAGTAGAGGAAAAGTTTCAATATTATTTCTTTCAACCGACTCGTGAGCTGGATGTGCGGAATCCTGCCGTTCTGTAATTTCTTCAATCTGAAAATTTTCTACAGAAACTTCGTTTTCGATAATACTATCTAAAGAAGAATTTAAGTCAACTAAATCATTTGGAGATTTTATATCTAATGAGGTAGAGGCTTCCTGACATAAAGATTTTTTAGCACGCCTATAATATTTCTGTAATTTCCTTTTACCAGGCATGTTTAAATCTATCAAAAATATAAACTACAGACTTACCTGAAATAGTAAAAAATTTCTCCGTCACAAGCTTCTTTCTTTCTTCTTTCACTTGTCACAGAATCCTGATCTATCACCGATGCCAGCTAATGCTCAAATGGCGAGAATGCCTACGCGATCCGCGATTTCTTTCGCGTAGCGCGTCTTTTGTCGCTTGCGCTGACAATTGTTTTTCAAATGCAGTGGTTAAATAAAAGACGGACACAACAATATACAAGCACTTCGTTGTGTGCGTACTGCACTATATTTACCACCTGGAATATCTCGAAAACTAAAAGCTATGCCCGGGTTTGGTAGTGAAATTCGCTTGGACCATTCGATAGCCTACCCAAAAAGACCCTTCTTTGCCAAGTTTTAGCCCCATATATCATCTGTAAGGGTAGTTATATACTGAGAAAAATCGAAAAACCAGTTTTTGGACGAATTTCCCCATTTATTGACAATTAAAAATTCTGAAAAAAATCTGACACATTTCAGATACTAAGCCACATATTAGGTATCATTTCCAGATTTTTCCGTTGCAAACTCTAGTTGTAAAAAATGATAAACACGAAAAAAAACGGAAAAATGCAGATTCCATATAGAAATCTTAAGTTGACTATCACAGATTTAATTTAGCAATGAGATATTACCGTAAGTATTACACTCAATTTTTTTCAAATTCCTGAGAGTGGTGCGTCTTAGTTAAAAAAATAAAAACTACTTTTTTTGGCATTTTCCTTAAGTTATTCTTATCTTTTCTGAATCTTAAAAATATATGATGTAATATTAAACGTTCCTATGTTCGGAGAAACATCTTCCAGACTTTAAAACTTGCGTAATACAAAAAACGAAAATAATACTATGTAGATATATTCGAATATTTAGAAGACAATTCAAACGGCGCCGATTGGTGCAGCGGCTATGGTCTCTGCTTCGGAACCGCTGAAGACTTTTTGGACCAGGTACGAATCCCGGTGAAGTCAATTCTTTTTTTCGTTAATCAGAAGGTTTTTCCTAACCATATGATTGTTGTTAAATCTTTGTAAAACTATTTTTTAACGATGTGCAGGTTATTTTTAATTAATTTTTCGGAAAAATATTTTTTGAGTACTTTCAGTTTTTAGTCATTTACGGACTAATATATTTTAATATAATTATTACTGATTTATTATATACTGAATAAGACATCCAGTAAAGATAAAAGTAATACAGTCACGTATACAATACAGGAACGTTTAATATTACATCATATATTTTTAAGATTCAGAAAAGATAAGTATAATTTAAGGAAAACGCCAAAAAAAGTGGTCTTTATTTTTTTTTAACTATGACGCACCACTCTCAGGAATTTGAAAAAATTGAGCATAATACTTACGGTAATATCTCATTGCTAAATTAAATCTGTGATAGTCAACTTAAGATTTCTATTACGAAATCTGCATTTTTCCGTTTTTTTCGTGTTTTTCATTTTTTACAACTAGGGTTTGCAATGGAAAAATCTGGAAATGATATCTACTATGTGGTTTAGTATCCGAAATGTGTGTCAGATTTTTTCAGAATTTTTAATTGTCAATAAATAGGGAAATTCGGCCAAAAACTGGTTTTTCGATTTTTCTCGATAACTACCCTTACAGATGAAATATCGGGCTGAAACTTGGCAGAGAAGGGTCTTTTTGGGTAGGCTATCGAAAGGTCCAAGCACGATTAAAATCCCGCTGGGGGCTAATTTCACTACCAAACACGCGGGCATAGCCTTTAAGTTCTAACAATATTCGGTAATACTTAAGAAACAGTCATTCCTAAAACATACGAAATTTAAATCCTAAATACATTCGTAAAACCTAAAGAACGGACGTTCCCAGAACATCCAAAATTAAAGTCCTAAGGACATTCGTAAAACCTACAAAACGGATGTTCCGAGAAAGTCCAAAATTGAAGTCCTAAGGACATTCGTAAAACCTAAGGAACGGACGTTCCTAGAACATCCAAAATTTAAGTTCTAAAGACATTCGTAAAACCTAAGAAACGGACGTTCCTAGAACGTCCAAAATTTAAGTCCTAAGGATATTCATAAAACCTAAAAAACGGATGTTCCTAGAACGTCCAAAATTTAAGTCCTAAGGACATTCGTGAAACCTAAAAAACGGACGTCCCGAGAACGTCCAGAATTTAAGACCTAAGGACATCCTCCGAATGTTCAGAATGGACGTAGGACGTTCGGATATAAACTGGACGTAAAACGTACGTCCTATGGACGTATGGTGCTATCTGGGATAAGAACTCGTTATCGTGATTATATGAAAAATGCAAATATTGATCAAAATTTTACACCAATAATAAAAATATCGAATCAAGTAAATATGTCGAGTGAGGAAAAATATCAAATCAGTCAATTTCCAGTGGTTCCTGCTGAAGCGATTACGATTCATAAAAGTCAGGGACAAACATACGAGAAAGTATGTTTGGATTTTAAAAAATCAGAAAGGCGAACTTTACAAATGTTGTATGTAGCACTGAGCAGAGTTTCAAAATTGAGCGCGATTTATATATTTTGGGACAATTTAAATTAACAGTATCGAAGAAAACCAAGATCAATACTGCAAACCCGGATAATGAGGAATTGTATCGTTTGCGAAAAACTAATTAAGACGATTTATTTTGCAACATTAGTATGCTATAACAAGGAACCAAGCGAGCAACGAGCATACGATGTTGGTTTAATGCGACGCCATATAGCAAACATTTTGATAAGTAGAAAACTATTGAATTTCCCTGAAAACGTATAATCTTCTTAAAGCGTACGCTTAATAATGATAATAATATACTGCAACTAAAGAATCGGGAAGTTCTTTGTGTGGCTCGTGGAGAGTCACACACCAAATAAAAAAAAAAAAAATTAATAGCTATAGGTACTACTAGCGATACATACCACTAACCCTTTCGCAAGAGCAGTCCTATCCGCGAGCTCGCAAAGCAAGCGAGCGAAGCGAGCGAGCAACAATAACCCTCTAGTTCTTTTTTTACGTCTTTTTCGATGAGCCGTCAGAGTGATTTAAATTTTGAAAAAAATATGTTTATATTCCTTGGAGTTTCCACTGTAAAATGAGACCTTGAAAAGAAATGGAGATATAAAAATTGGCGTCACAAGGAGCTGGCAAAGGACGCTGTATACGACTAAATAACCCCATTTACACCTCGAGAATAATATTAGCAACCAGTCTTGACCAACGATACCTTTTTGAGTGAAAGGTAACAACCCTGGAACAGACATTTTCTGACGTAAGGATCGACAGCGTCTGTCCTGAAATTACATATTTCATTCACGTAGTGAAAAAACATTTTAGATTTGTCTATGTCCAACAAGTAATCCAATACACTGCCTCGTAAGTACGAGCGATAGCGGAACAGCAGTGGGTTAGGATACGATACCGTTACCGCCCACTACTACGCAATTGTAGGGGATGGCGGCAAGACGCCAACACGCATGGATTCGAACTGGTGACATTGTACTTGGTGTAAGCCTGAGAAGAAGGTTCCCAGGCAGTATTACGGTGACGTGTCTAGGTGCGAATGCGCGGACGGTTAGATCAGAGTGGAGGAGGCAGGACTCGTTTCAGGAGTCGCGGTTTGACCGCTGAATTGACAGGACGTGTTTACGTTTACGGTGAGGCTCTTGAGTGAACGTCTACGTGTTCGCGAGTTTATATTTCACAGTGTTGATGATCCTGTATACTTTAGTTAAATAGTGATATATTGTGTCTTTCTTTTGTCTTCCGTCTTATCAAAGGGTGCAGTATGCACCCCTCTCCATATCCAATGACTTCTGACTACAGGAGTCAGATGGAATCTTCAAAACCAAAGTATTCAACTCTACAGAAACACTCCTCGTCTCAAGCTCCCAATTATGCAGCTGCTGTACAAACCACACTCTTTCCTACAAGAGAACAAGCCATTGTCATTGACGCCTTAGAAGGTGTACCCATCAAGGATTATATTAAAGCGGTTAGTTCACCGATTAATTCATCTGATATCAGATTTGTGTCTAAAATATCATTGAACAGAATCTGTATGTTTCTGGCCAATACGACTACAGCCGACAAACTCACGGAATCAAACGAAGTAATTATTATCAACAATAAGACATTACAAATCCGACCTCTAATATCCAAATTCAAGAGGATTATATTATCTAATGTGTACCCCATTATTCCACACAACGTTCTGGAGGATCAGCTTTCAAAGATGAACATTAGATTGGGTTCAAAAATGACTTTCCTACGTGCAGGTATTTCTGATGCTGGCTTTGCTCATATCATGAGCTTTCGGCGTCAAATCTTCATTCATCCTGACGATGTAAATAAACTACCTGAGTTACTACAGATAGTTTTCGACAACACAACCTTCTGGATATATTTATCTTCAGATGCTGTCATGTGTTTCAACTGTAAACAGTCGGGCCACTTGGCAAAAAATTGCACCGTAAGCACAACAAACATCGAATGTACTGAAAATTCAAGCATACAAGATATTCCTCCTTTTCTTGCACCTGAAGGTGTGACTCCTCCGAAATATAACATCGTCCCACCTTCAACGTCTAATTACAATGTCTTAGACACGACACCCATTCCTACTGCTGGTAACTCAAAAAGACCACATTCCACCTCTGATTCAAGTTTACATAGTACACAGAAGATTCCCCACAAAACATGGGAAAGGAATTACTCTTCTGACAATCTGTCTGACTCCAGTGAGAAGCAGAATAATAGTGACAGGGCTCTCACCCCTAAGAAGAAGAAAACAAAACCTGAACCATTAGACATCGATCATCATCTATCTCAAATTAAAAAATTCTTGGACGAAAACAAAGACCCGAAATATCTTCAATACATTCAGCTCAAAAGTTTCATTGACAAATCTATAGGATGTGCCAACATTGAACCAATTTGCCTAGAATTTGGAGAGGATATGGTTAAAATAGAACACACTCTTAGGTCCACCTACCCTCTCCTTAAGGAGAGAGTCATGAAGAACAGATTCAGCCGACCGATAAGAAAAATTTCATCTATTGAAGCCAGGCTGACAGATGTCAACATGGTAGCTGGAATCTCCGACGAAAATGTAGAAGACCGCCTAAACTTATTTTCAACTTTAGTGCCTGACGAAAATGTCTGAATCTATTTTGCAATGGAATATTAATGGTTTTTATCCACAAAGCGAACAATTAGATTTACTAAAAAATAAACTAAACTCTAGTGTCATCTGTATTCAAGAAACTAATTTTAAAGGTTTGTACTGTCCGACGATTAAAGGGTATCGATCATTTAACAAAAATCGTTCAATAGCTTTACACGCTAGTGGGGGTGTAGCTACATTCATAAAGAATAATATTGCTAGTCAGATAATCCCTCTTAATACAAATTTTGAAGCAATAGCTAATTCTGTATTATTTTCTTTTGGGTATGTATCTATATGTAACATCTACTTATCACCTAGTTATGATTTGTCGCTTACAGAGATTCTTCATCTCTTAAATCAACTTCCTAAACCCTTCATCCTAGTAGGTGATTTTAATAGTCACCACTATATGTGGGGCTCTAACAAAATTGATAATAGAGGTCGTATAATAGAGAGACTCCTGGATGATCCCAACCTGACCATTTTGAATACAAATCAATTCACTCACTTTAATAATAGCTCCAAAACTTTCAGCTCCATTGACTTATCTATCTGTAGTTCCTCCATAGCACATTATTTTTCCTGGAACACAAATCGGAACCCCTGCGGTAGCGACCATTTCCCTATATCTTTACTTAATTTAAACTCTGTGAATCCGGAAGGTACTTTGACCTCTCATTGGCTCTTCAAAAAAGCTGATTGGCTCAAATATAGAAACCTAATATCAAAAAAATTTGATGAACTAAAAACTTGTTCCTCTTTACCATATCATCCCAACCTCGATGACAAATTATCTTTCTTTACTGAAACTTTACTAGAATCTGCTGATAATGCTATACCGAAAACATCAAATAGATATCATAAAAAACAAGTTCCCTGGTGGAATGATTTATGTCAAGAATCTCTGAAAGCATACAAACGAGCCTTCTCCCACTTCAAGCGACATCCTACATTCGATAATTTTATTCTATATAAACAACTTAGATCCTCAGCTCGTCGCACTTTCAAAGAATGTAAAAGGCAATCATGGAAAGATTTTATTAATTCTATTCAACCTTTTGTTCCTTCTCATGTATACTGGAACAAAATGAGGAAAATTAACGGTTTTAAAAAAAATCATTCTATTTCCTCTATTATTACATCTGAAAATCAAATTCTTTCCTCTCCGGAAGACATAGCGAATTACTTTGCCATTATCTTTGCCAAAAACTCTAGTGATAGTAATTACACCAATGATTTTCGTATATTCAAATCTGCCTCCCAAATAAATTTTGTAGATTTTACTTCTTCTAATTCGAATGAGAACCATCCTCTTAACGCACCCATCCTAGTCCACGAAATCGAAAGTAACATAACAAACCTAAAGAACACCAGTCCAGGACCTGATAAAATTTTTAATGCATTTCTTAAAAACCTTCCTACCTGTGCTCTTGAATTTCTAACTGATATTTTTAATGAAATCTGGTCTAGCAATTCCTTTCCTAGTTCTTGGCAAGAAGCTATTATTATACCCATCCTCAAACCTGATAAAGACCCTTGCAGAGCGGAAAATTACAGACCTATTTCTCTCACATCCAATATATGCAAGCTTTTTGAAAAAATAATTAACAAAAGACTTTTGTGGTTTCTTGATCAGATCAATTTTTTCTCGCCTCATCAGTACGGTTTTAGGAAATTTAGAAGCACTACTGATTACCTTGTTAACCTTGAATCTGTAATATGCAATTCATTTGTGACTAAACAACATGTTATAGCAGTAGCCCTTGACATAGAAAAGGCCTATGACATGGTTTGGCGTGAGAGAATTGTCCATATCCTTTATAATCTTGGTATCAATGGTAATATCCTAAATTTTATTGTTAATTTCCTTAAAAATAGACTCATATCAGTTAAAGTACTCAATAGTATATCCCAGAAGATGACTACCCAGAATGGTGTTCCTCAGGGAGCAGTTTTGAGCGTCACTCTTTTCCTCATAGCCATAAATGAAATATCTTCCATCATTCCACAACCGGTCAAATTTTGTATCTATGCTGACGACCTTACAATCCTTGCCTGTGGGAAAAATGTACACACCACCCAACTTATTCTTCAGGGCTCATTAAATAAAATTCAAAAATGGTCATCTGTTACGGGTTTTAAATTTTCTAGTAGTAAATCCAAATATATTCTCTTCTCGAGACAGAATATAATCTCTTCTAGCATCAAACTATTTCTTGATGATCTTGAAATCAAGGAGACACCCCAAATAAGAATTCTAGGTCTTATTTTTGATCGCAAACTCACTTGGTCTGTTCACATAAAACACCTAAAGAATGAATCCTTAAAAAGACTAAATCTCATAAAAATGATCTCTTCCCAAAAATGGGGTGCCAATACAGATATCATAATTCTCACATATAAATCATTTATTCGTAGTAAATTGGACTACGGGTCCGTAATCTTTAACTCCGCTAAGGAGTCTCTTCTTAACTCTCTTAACTCTGTCCAAAATACGTGCTTGAGACTCGCGTTAGGAGCCTTCAAAACTAGTCCCATTTCTAGTATTCTAGCGGAGAGTAGTGTTGTACCTTTGGAATTTAGGAGAAAACAGCTCTGTCTAACTTACGCTGCTAAATTGATTTCTTCACCCAATAATCCTACACATTCTAATGTTTTCTCCAACCACTTGGATCACCATTTCTCCTCCTCTCCCTCTAGCTTTCCGAAACCTTTTTCTCAACGTATCAAAACTTATATTAGGGACACTATTAAATCTTTCCCTCCTTTATTCCCTATTGTTTCCTTAGTTGAACCTCCTTGGTCTCTCACCCCTCCAAACATCGATTCATCCTTATGTGAATTTCAGAAGGATATCACTAATCCCATTATATTCCAAAATACCTTCTACGAGGTTACCCAAAAATATCCTGATCATATTCATGTTTTTACTGATGGATCCAAATCTAACGATGGATGTGGATGTTCTGTTATATTCCCTAATTTTCGTAAATTATTTAAACTTCATGACTCCTGTTCTGTTTTTTTCTGTGAAGCCTATGCCATATTACGAGCTGTTCAATCTATTATCTCTTCGCAAGACTCCAACTTTATAATATTTACCGATTCCGCCAGTGTACTTGAGAGTCTATCCTATCCAGAAAAACAAGACCCCATTATCATTCACATCTTCAATGCCTTAATTAAAGCTCAAATCAATAACAAAGTAATCATCTTTTCCTGGATCCCCTCTCACGTAGGGATATCGGGAAATGAAATAGCAGATGCCGCTGCTAAAGAGGCTTCTAAAGAAACGTCAACAGAATGTTTTTCTTCGCACAGAGATATGGTAAAACAAATTAAAAGAGAAATTAGAGTTGAATGGAATGCGAGATGGACTAGGTCCCCTCCCTCTAATCTATTCTTGGTAAGGCAAGACCTCCTAAATAATGAATGTCCCCAGGTTATTAACAGAAGAGATCAGGTAGTTCTCACACGACTTCGTATAGGTCATACTAACCTAACTCACTTATATAGAATTTTGAAAGATCCCCCTCCCCCATGTGTACTCGATGTAATACTATACTTTCGATTGAACATCTTATATTGCACTGTTCCCTTTTCACCTTCCAAAGACGTCGTTTTGCTATCCCTAAAAATTTAAGTGAATGCTTTAATGTTCATAAAAATATAAACCAAGTATTAACATTCCTAAAATACATCAAATTGTATCATACTATGTGAACATTATATTTGTATAATTGATACTAATTTTTTCCACAATGTGTGTACTTGTATTTAATTCTAAGTTTATGATTCTAAATTTGTATTTTATGTTATAATTCTTGTGGTCGCTAATGACCTAGATGTTGATGCGACCTTAAATAAATAATTGAAAAAAAAAGGACTCGTTACACACGCATTTTCGGCTGTATTGAAATACTTATTACAGCGGTCACACATACTACGCAGCGTGCGCCATCGAAGTCAACACATTGAGACTACGGGCGCGCGGCTGTGGTCGGGCTAGGCAGACCCAGGCAGACCCAACCCGGTAGGCTCGATTTCTTTCAGTGCCGTTCCCGGGGCTGTTCTCTATAGAGAGATTTATGACCGGTCATTACTATTGAGCTGGAAGTCGACACTTCCTCGACCAACACGTTTTGACTGTAATTTTCAAATCGCTCGACGAAGTCGAGCAACTCTCGGGCCGATGATATGTCACGGATAGACTGCGGATCTTTATGCATTTATAGCAAACTTGAGTAGATGAAATTGATAGTTGTTGGAAAATTTTTAAAATTGAAGATGTCAATATATGATTTCTCCTCTATTAAAATCATTAAGGGAAGAGATGACATTCAATTTAGTTTCTATTTCCTGTAATCGACGCTGACATTTTTTATTTTGCATAAAGATCCGCAGTCTATCCGTGACACACCATCGGGTGGCCCGGTGGCCCGAGAGTGGCTCGACTTCGTCGAGCGCGTTCAGACCTCAGACAGAAGCGGACAAGTTCGTGCGAACGCAGAATTGAATCTCGAGTATCGCGAAAACTCGCTCGCCCGAACTTGTCCGATTCTTTCCGAACCCGCCCGACGAGATCGAGACACTCCCGGGCAGCCCGATGTACTCGGGTAGCTTGTAGGGCTGCAGGCGAGCCGAGGTAAGCTCGAACTCGACTGGTCGAGCCGAGTCGAGTTCTCGCACCGATGCGAGCTATCCGCGCCGTGCGAGCCGCTCGTTTCGTGCGAGAAGTCGACTAGGCTTAACCAGTGGAGTCGAGCTTACCTGGGCTCGCACCCAGCGTGCGATTCATACGATACGAACGCGAACGGCTTGCATGAAGGACTCGACTCGAAATAAATTCAAGCGTAATATAACATGATGGGAGTTATACATAGCAGGAACAGCGGCACATCGATATTTGTATCATTTTAATATATTGAGAATGCTAAATGTTTGGCATGTTTTATTATATACTAGCTTTCCCCGCCACGCGTTGCTGTGGCTCAGAATTTTTTAAATTTATGTTTTTACCTGTCACGGATGTGACATTTATATGTTTTATTATTATCATTTTATTATTTATACATCAGTGTTTTCGCAAACGTGCCACATTCACATAACTTGAAGTAAGCAGTTAGCGTTGTAGTTGTCCAGTGGAAAAAGTCGTCAAAACTTTTGAAGGAATGGACTTTTTCGTATGCTGATTTCTCATAAACGTCTGGTTCAAACCCCAGCTTTCTACGTTTAACCGTTCTCGATTGATGCCGTCACAAACAGACAGACAAACACGGTTTTAGCTTTCTATGTTTAGTCGTTCTCAATTGATCCTTTTACAAACATACAGACAGACACGATCTTATGAAAGTAATAGTTTGAAAGGTTGATATACATGTCATAAAATTTAATTAAAGCCTTAACCTACTGCAATGCTTCTTGATACACGACATTCTTGTCGGTCCTATTGGAAGTGCAAATGAATAGGTGAGAAGGGCTGCTAACTCGAGAACAGGCGACGTAAAATTGTCCGTGAGAGAAACAATCCGACCTAAGATCTATCCCGGCAATCTGCAACGTCTGTCCCTGAGCTTTATTAATGGTCATTGCGAAGCAAACGCTAATCGGAAACTGAATTCTTTTAAATTGAAAGGGGAAGTTGGTTGGGATGATTGGGATCCTAGGAATAAAGACCATTTCACCCTTGCCACTACCTGTCAGGATCATAGCATGAATGACATGGCGGTGAAGGGCCTTAATTAACAATCTCGTGCCGTTACAAAGCTTGGGGGGGTTCAAGTTCCTCATCAACATTACAGGGACACCAATTTTAACTTTAAGAATATGAGCGGGAAGCCCGGGAACAGCTATTGACTCTAGGAACTCTGTAGGGTATTGAACAGACTCATCTGCAGTTACTGTACTGTTCAAAGACCTGTAGGGCATTTCTTCAGCTTCAAACATATCGAGCACTGCCGAGTTGATCGAGGTGGCCTGATCATTCGTTAGTGTTAGGATGGTTCTGTTACAGAGCCACTGCTCAGACTGATTAGATATGTTAGCAGCATCAGGGTACACTCGGGAGATCAGGTCTTCAATTGTTGACACAACATTACAGAGCTGGGGTGACAGTGTCACATTGTCATCGCTGCCGATAGTGCCATCTCCTATTCTGAGTAGGAGAGAAGAGAAGCTGGCACTCTCCTCGCTGCCGCCAAGTTGAACTCTCATGTTGGTGGTGAGAGTTACTTTTTCGATGACAGGCCAAAGGGTGGACTGTTTCAAACATGCATTAACTTCGTCGGCGCGGGTACCTCGGTAAACGACTGGCAAGATTTGTCGGAAATCTCCAGAAAACAAAGTGATGATACTTCCCATGACAGTATTCGTAGATCTAATGTCCCTAATAGTGCGGTCCACAGCCTCGATTGCCTTCTTATTGGCCACGGTACACTCGTCCCAGACAATTAGATGGCAGTTTTGAATCACCTTAGCCAGGTCACTGTTTCTGGAGATATTACAGATTGGGGTCTCGCTCCTATCTAAGTCTATAGGGATTTTAAAAGTCGAGTGGGCTGTCCGACCTCCAGGAAGTAGAGTAGCTGCAATCCCAGAGGATGCTACAGCTAACGCTATCTTTCCTGAACTCCTAACTTTAGCCAGGAGGACACGAATCAAAAATGATTTCCCGGTACCTCCTGGAGCATCCAGGAAAATTATTTTGCTGCGAGAATTATCTACACTATCACAAACAAAATTGAATATTGTTTTCTGGTCGACAGTGAGTTGGTTTTCACGGGTCAGGTCACTTGCCAGTTCTACAGGGTCGTGGTTGGCCTCTCTATAGTATTGAAGGTTTGGTTCGATACTTAAATTTTGAGGAGATGGCATGGAGTAATGAGAGAGAGGCTGGCCTCCATTGGATTGGACAGCCTCTTCTAACAGTGCTAAGCCCCTGTTCCTCAACATCATGGGAAGACGTGTCTATAGACCTCCTTCGCCAGTCCCTAAACACATCCTCACAAAGACTTCTTTTAAATTGGTGCCAGAGTTCAAGAGGGTCTGAGGGACTACAGAAAATTAAAATGATGGCAAACAGTTCTCTCAGCTTTCTGGGGCTATCAGAGACTGCTGCCTCTGTCAGAGTTTGATGCCATTGCTCATCATCCTCTAACAGGCCTAGACTTCGACAGGCAGCCTGATAGGTTGGCTGGACCACGCCATTAATTGTCTTTAGGCTGGCGAATGAAGTGGGGCCTCGGATATTGTACAATAGCATCCTAAGGTGGAAACACTCTGTGTTATTGGGGTGGATGGTGAAAACTCGCCCAATAACATGCTCTTTCTTTACTCCTGGATGTCCTTCCACGGGTGTGCCCTGCTTTCTACGACAGAACTCTCCTCTTTGTCGGTTGAAAGTGTAGTACGAAGGAACTTCCTCGTACAGGAGTGTACTGGCAAAGGCGTCCTTTGTACACAACTTAAAGAAGGCCAGCAATGTGGTGTTTTTAGGGTTTTCCAGCCTTTCCTGAAGGTTTTCAGGCTGGAAGTAAACCCTCTGGCCATTCTCCAAGTGAATATCCAAGCGGATCACTGGAGGAAATCTCTCGTGGATGTGAAATGAGAGAATACGCCACACAGCCTCGGAGGTGCTAATGTATCTTCCGCTCTGATAAGTCGTGATCTCGTCCCTATTGTTCCTAACACCAAAGGTAGCCTGGTCACTACCTTTGTTCACATATTTGCAAATGTATTTTATGGACTGGACGCTGCTACAAAACTCTACATTAATATGGGCTTTTAAAGTTCTCGAAAGGACAGGGGAATAGGGAACTACCCAGGAATTGTCTACGATAATATCACGGCCACCGTACCTAAGTGTCGCAGTAAACCCGCCCTGAGCGGGAGACCTTCGCTTGTAGGTAGGATAACGATCATCTCCAGTGATGGTTTCCCTCACGAATGCTCTGGGGTACTTCTTGCTACACCGACCTTCTCTCATACACGGTGACAGCAAGTTGAGAAAACCACAGGGCCCATGAACCATGTGGTTTTTAACAACACTGTAGAGTTCTGGGTCCTGTGCAGGGTCGGGAAACTCAGCTCGGATCACGTCATCGATCTGAGCTGGCCTGATCTTTTCTCTCAGCCAGAGAAGAATGTGGGCATGGGGGAGGCCTCTCTTCTGCCACTCAACCGAGTACATGTAGCAGGAAGCAGCTCCAAATAACTGATTTTTTGTTAGTAAATTAATCAGGACTTTGAGTTTCAGGTTAAAGACCCGAGATACTACATCATGTCGATCTTGGGGGCCTTGACCTGGCAGAAGTTCCCTTACTATTTCACCCCACCGTGGATTGGTAGTAAAAGTAATAAATAGATCAGGTCTCCCGTATTTGCGCACGTAGCAGAAGGCGTCCTGGGTACGTTGGTGCATGTACCTAGGGCCTCCTGTGAAGGTAGAAGGCAAGATTACCAACTGGCCCATATTTTGCGGGTCCTCATCCGTGCCCAAGGCATCTCGGAGGTGAATATAACTTTCCATCCTCAGTCTTGTCTGATTAGTTCTAAGATACGTCAGTCGCTCGGTCTCTATCTTGACATACATATCTACCCAAAACTGATTAGTGAGTTGCCTATAATAGATTAGGGGATTAAACTCATTTTGACGGATCATCATCCTATACGCATAAAATTGGAGGGCCGATGTTTTCTTGCGGTCGTTTTCCTCGCCAGTGGTGGGGTCAACTTGGAAAATCAAGAAGTTGTAGCCGTCCCCCCCTCTGGGAAACATAAGAGGGTACTGGAGAGCGTCATAGGAGCGGTGGGTCTCTGATATTCTCCTCAGCTCACCACCCCTGCCACTGATGATAATATCACGACAGCTACACTCTTGGTTGACCAGCAACACCGCTACCTCGTTAGTAGTGGGTTCGTTATACCGACCCCTGTGTTCCCCCCGAGGACGTCTATCAGCTTGAATAACTAATTGCAAATCCGGAATTGCTCCGGCAGGGAGGGTATCAACGGCGGACTTAAAACTCTGAACATAAGAATTGCTGTTGTGTAGCATTTCTTGAAGTTCCCTGAACAAGGCAATGTTCATATTGGTAAAATTACCTGCTCGTTGCTCAGCCTGAGAGAGATAATCTGCAATGAAGTACAATTGCAGAAATTTCGGTTGAATTTCATTTTCGGAAGGCAAGAGGGAGCCGATTAAATGATAAACTTGCCCTTGGACTTTAAAAGTAGGCATGAAGTTACCCTCGGATATAACATTTGCTCCAAATGAGGTAATTTGAAATGCAGAGTTATATGAATGTACTTTTTTGAAGAAATGACGCGATTCAGGCCTATCACCGGTCAATAAAGAATTAAGTAGCTCTGGAGGCGACTGAATTAGGGGCAATCTGACCTTGCCAGAACTACAACACATTCCAACAGTCTCTCCCTTCCACTTCAAAGCATTGCAAAAGACACACACGCGTTCCATTCGTCCAATATCAGACTCCACGTGATAATTAATTAATGGATTATATTGAAATCCACCCATGTCTTTTCTTATCCACGGCAGCAGAGCAAGTCCCACCGGTTGTTGTCCAGCGCCCAATAGACCAGGTTGGTGTCCTTCATTTGGTCTTCTTTCTTGAACCAACACTGCCTCATCACTTCTTCGAGTCGTATGTCTGAGGCGGTCTAACTCCAGACGAACTTCCCTTTGTGTAGAACTTTCTCTACTCCGTGAAGCCGAATGCCGCGCTCTATCAGAGGTGAAACGTAGCTCACGCTCAGCCTCCGATTCAGTAGCTCGCGATCTTGAAAGTCGAGCTCTATTAGAAGCTAAGCGTTCGTTACGTTGAGTTTCTGATTCTCGGAACCTGAGAGTAGATTGTATTTCTCTCGTATCTCTCCGGCGTTGTTGACGTTCGAGATCGGTCTCGTTTTCTCGAACACACCTGACTTTAGCGGCATTGTGCGATCTCCTTCCAAGATTCGGTCGCTTGCGAGATGGCATAGTGCAAACGATTAAAGATAAAAAAGGATAAAAAAGGAAAAAAGATGTAATAAAGAAATAAAAAAGAGATAAAAAAGAAGTAAAGAAGGGGTAGAATGAGTAGAAAGGGAAAAAAGGGTAGAAAAGGGTTAAAAAGGGTAATAAGGGTAAAAAAAGTAAAAGGGGTAAGAAATAAAAATTAAATATTGAATGCAGTTGAATACAGTCAATAAGCAAAGCGGTATTCCAAAAAGGCAGACTTTTCTTCACGAAATGCGCAGAAGAAAATTTGTTTTTAATCTTCCAAGCTACCCATATTAATACCACCCAATGCAACACTTTGCTTGCGAGAAACTCGGCCATCTGGCGGTGGCCGCGGTAGCTGGCGCCGCGTGGTCTCTCTCTCTCTCTCTCTCTCTCTCTCTCTCTCTCTCTCTCTCTGGAAGGTTTTAGAGCAAACCGCATTCGAAAAAGTCCATTCGATCAAAAGTTATAAGCAGAAATGTGCCGAAAAGAGAGCGAAAAAGTTGACTTTTTTCACTAATGACGTCACAACTTTTGAACCAATAGACTTTTTTGAATGCGGTTTGTTCCTAAACCTTCCCGAAGAAACGCCGCGTTTAACGGTCCAAACCCCAGCTTTCTACGGTGAGCCGTTCTCAAGTGTTGACGTTACAAACATACAGACAGACACGATTTTATTATATAAGAGATAGAGATTTAGATAGTAAAATGAAAAATGGACATAATGATGAGTAATGTAAATTCAGAATTTGTATAACCCTCTTATTGAAGATAGTTATGCAATAACAACTATTTTCTAGATTTATGTAAATAAGTAGATATGACTGATTTTTATCTCGAAGTATTTTCTGAATTTGCAAATGTTGAAGTGGGTATGTAAATTCTGTGCAGAATTGACACGATAAACGATATTATTTATACTTGTAGAAGGTTGTCTGAAAACGCAAAAAGATATACAGGGTGTCTCAAAATTAGGTCCGGAGCCGAAAATGGGAGGTTCCTGAGGTCATTTCAAGCGACATTTTCCTTTGAAAAAATGTCGTCCGCGGCTTCGTTAACGAGTTATTAACGAAAAACACGGACCAATCAGAGCGCGAGCTAGACGCGTGCTGCCCGGCTGAGCCCGGCGCGCCGGCAGCCGAGTGTCAGTGGCACGCCGCGATGTCGCAACGAACAAAAGTTTCTCGATGATGTGAATCCTCGCCAATTTCGATAAGCTTTGGATATGTTGTCAATACCATGATTCTGAACAACATTTCCCTTTACGGTTTTTGTCGGTCGGCTTTAGTTTACGATATTATTGTAAAAATGTGTAATTGTAAATCGATCGATGTACACACTATCTCCTCGCCGATTTCGATGAGCTTTATTTCAAAGGAAAATGATATTTAAAACATCGAATTTATAACATATTTCAAAGTCATCGAAATCGGTGAGGACCCACATCATCGGCATCTTTACCCGAACGATAGAAGAAGCACAAACTTATTGAATTAAAAACTCACTTATTCAGCCGTAAATCCATTTGACTACCACATACAACCACCATACTTTCACATAATTGTTGAACTCGTAGCACACTTTTATAACTCGTATCGATATCGAACGAAATTACTTACTCCGACGCGGAAAGAGTTCGATGCTCTTCGCGATGCCGCGCGAAACTGTGCTCTCCCAGCGTACAATGTATTCGATGAAGGCGTCGTTTAAAACAAATGAAATCGTTTCCAAGGAGATATTGATTTTTCGAGAACCATATGGCACTGATTCTTCGAGAATCATATGATTCTCGAAAACACCGATTCTTGACGAACGAACGATGCCATGGACGAGATATCTCGTGTATCCTTATGCACACACCGCTAGATCACGTATACGTACGTGAGGACTACAAGGGTCCGGGATTAGACTTCTGATTTCTCAATAATGCAAAGACGGGGTTTTTTAGTAGTCAAAATCGCTAGACGAAAGATCAATCTAGGATGCGATCATTCTCAAAAGTCCTATTTTTACGATTACGAGCATTGGTTTTGCAATATTCGGCTGCATGTTGTCCGTCGAAGAGGCTAGAACGCCGCACAGTGGGACCTTTCGTCCAAATCGGAGACAAAATCAAAGAACTTTCGATAGAAATGAGGTAGAGCGATGAAATTTTTTTAAAATTAAAGCTGAAACTTTGCAGAATATGTGAAAAATAGGGAGATTATGGTAAGAACGTTTTTTAACGTTGAGAAAATTCGTTAAACTTGCACAATTTCGAGAAAATTGTGGTTTTTCCAATACCACGCGCGGAAAAAATTTTTTCTGAACATGCTGTACTTCATTTCCCGTAGATTTTTTCACGCTGATTTCAAATCTGGTCTCAAAATTTTTCTACGACCTCAGGATATTGCAAAATAGATTTCTTGAAATTCTACATGTTTAATGAATTTTCTCAAGGTTAAAAAACGTTTGTACCATAATCTCCCTATTTTTCCCGTGTTCTGCAAAGTTTCAGCTTTAATTTTTTAAAAATTTCATCGCTCTACCTCATTTCTATCGAAAGTTCTTTGATTTTGTCTCCGATTTGGACGAAAGGTCCCACTGTGCGGTGTTCTAGCCTCTTCGACGGACAACATGCAGCCGAATATTGCAAAACCATTGCTCGTAAACGTAAAAATAGGACTTTTGAGAATGATCACACTCTAGATTGATCTTTCATCTAGCGATTTTGACTATTAAAAAAACCTGTCTTTGCTTTATCGAGAAATCAGAAGACTAATCCCGGACCCTTGCAATCCTCGCGTACACGTATACGTGTCTAGCAGTGTGTGCACTCATACGTTTCCTACTAGACGACTCCCTTAAATTCTTCTACACGCTTTTACATATTAATGTATCTTCTCTTCCCACCTACTGATTTCCAAGTCCACCATATTCCAATGAATTCATAATCAGCAACATCTGTCATTTGGAAAATTTTCAATTTTGCGCCGCCTCCGAAAAGATTGTATTGTATTTAAGTTCGTGTGTATTCGCATAAATTAAATGGAAATTATTTCATACTTTTTAATGCGTTTATTCGAAGTCGGTTTAATTTTTTTTATACAATTTTTTTATTTCACACTTTTTAGTCCTACAAAATGCAGAAGATTTCGTCCTGATTGGTCCATAAATCTCGTATTAATCGGTGAACATACATGAAATAATTCATTTTTCGCAAATAAAATCTTAAGGAATAAAAAAATGCAAAATTTTTTCACGGGACCACTTCGGGGACAAACTCTAGAAGATGCAAAAGGTTTCGTTCCGATTGGTCCATCCATCTCGCCGTAATCTGTGAACATACATAGAAAAAAAGCGAAAAAAGGCACATACAGATCGAATTGAGTAACCTCCTCCTTTTTCGAAGTCGGTTAAAAAGAAAAGGAGTCGAATTTGCGTTGGATATTGGTGGCCCTGAAAAGGGCCGATTGTTGTTATAGGAGGTGTTCGATGTATCCACCGTTCTCTCTAACGCAGAGCTCGGCTCTCCTTATAACTTGTCGCTGCACTCCCTTAAGAGTATCTCTACTGATCATCGCAATGGCACCGTGAGTACGTGCCACCATCTCCTCTGCTGAGTTTACTGTTGTACGGTACACCTCATTCTGAAATTAATTATAAAAGAAAAACAAAACGTAAGCAAACACGTATACAACAATCAGTAAAAAATACTTGAAAATACATGAAAATTAAAATTACGACGTACACGTCGCAAGAGAATTACATGATACACTGGGTGTTTGCCCAATGTGATGGCAATGCCGAAGAAACGGTACGGAGACTAGCTGTAGAACGTCCCAGAATACAGCCTACTCCCTCGGCCGACTATGTACGAGGACTGGCGTCGCGGCTTTACTCTACAGGGTCGTTTGAGCACGACAGAAGAAACGCCGGGAGACCGCGAACGACCAGGACGGCTCGTAGAGAAGCCAACATTCTGGACATCGTGGAAGAGGATGGCACCGTGAGCGTGCGTGATATCAGTCGTCGTTTGGGGTAAGTCAAAGTATAAAACGATATTTGATTAAAGCGTATGCAACGGTAGGTATTTATGCATTTTCATGTATTTTGTTTTAGTATCGATCGTTCGGCGGTACATCGAACTCTGCAAGAGAATTCGTTTCACCCGTACAAATATGTGCGGGTGCAACAATTAGAGCCCGGGGATTGCGATCGGCGGCTTGAGTTTTCAAGGTGGCTGCTCGGAGAAGTTGCCCGGGATCCGGCGTTCATCACATACATATTGTGGACCGACGAATCACTCTTCACAAGAGAAGGGTGCTTCAACGCCCACAATTTGCACGTATGGAGCGTTGAGAATCCGTCGGCGCTTCGGGAACGCGGAGCACAGCACCGCTGGTCGGTTAACTTATGGGCCGGCATTTGCGGCGAAGAAATCCTCGGGCCGTGCATTCTACCCGATAGACTGGACGGCCCGAGCTTCCTTGTCTTTTTGGAAACTGTTCTGCCGAATCTCATGGACGATGTTCCTTATGAGACTCGGCTGAACATGATTTTCCAAATGGATGGGGCGCCAGCGCACTACGCCGCAAATGTCCGCGCCCATTTGAATCAAACCTTTCGGGACAGGTGGATCGGCCGCGGTGGTCCTGTTGCGTGGCCCGCGCGGTCACCTGACCTCAATCCGCTGGATTTTTTCCTCTGGGGCTATTTAAAGGTACTTTTAATTTTCATGTATTTTCAAGTATTTTTTACTGATTGTTGTATACGTGTTTGCTTACGTTTTGTTTTTCTTTTATAATTAATTTCAGAATGAGGTGTACCGTACAACAGTAAACTCAGCAGAGGAGATGGTGGCACGTACTCACGGTGCCATTGCGATGATCAGTAGAGATACTCTTAAGGGAGTGCAGCGACAAGTTATAAGGAGAGCCGAGCTCTGCGTTAGAGAGAACGGTGGATACATCGAACACCTCCTATAACAACAATCGGCCCTTTTCAGGGCCACCAATATCCAACGCAAATTCGACTCCTTTTCTTTTTAACCGACTTCGAAAAAGGAGGAGGTTACTCAATTCGATCTGTATGTGCCTTTTTTCGCTTTTTTTCTATGTATGTTCACAGATTACGGCGAGATGGATGGACCAATCGGAACGAAACCTTTTGCATCTTCTAGAGTTTGTCCCCGAAGTGGTCCCGTGAAAAAATTTTGCATTTTTTTATTCCTTAAGATTTTATTTGCGAAAAATGAATTATTTCATGTATGTTCACCGATTAATACGAGATTTATGGACCAATCAGGACGAAATCTTCTGCATTTTGTAGGACTAAAAAGTGTGAAATAAAAAAATTGTATAAAAAAAATTAAACCGACTTCGAATAAACGCATTAAAAAGTATGAAATAATTTCCATTTAATTTATGCGAATACACACGAACTTAAATACAATACAATCTTTTCGGAGGCGGCGCAAAATTGAAAATTTTCCAAATGACAGATGTTGCTGATTATGAATTCATTGGAATATGGTGGACTTGGAAATCAGTAGGTGGGAAGAGAAGATACATTAATATGTAAAAGCGTGTAGAAGAATTTAAGGGAGTCGTCTAGTAGGAAACGTATGAGTGCACACACTGCTAGACACGTATACGTGTACGCGAGGATTGCAAGGGTCCGGGATTAGTCTTCTGATTTCTCGATAAAGCAAAGACAGGTTTTTTTAATAGTCAAAATCGCTAGATGAAAGATCAATCTAGAGTGTGATCATTCTCAAAAGTCCTATTTTTACGTTTACGAGCAATGGTTTTGCAATATTCGGCTGCATGTTGTCCGTCGAAGAGGCTAGAACACCGCACAGTGGGACCTTTCGTCCAAATCGGAGACAAAATCAAAGAACTTTCGATAGAAATGAGGTAGAGCGATGAAATTTTTAAAAAATTAAAGCTGAAACTTTGCAGAACACGGGAAAAATAGGGAGATTATGGTACAAACGTTTTTTAACCTTGAGAAAATTCATTAAACATGTAGAATTTCAAGAAATCTATTTTGCAATATCCTGAGGTCGTAGAAAAATTTTGAGACCAGATTTGAAATCAGCGTGAAAAAATCTACGGGAAATGAAGTACAGCATGTTCAGAAAAAATTTTTTCCGCGCGTGGTATTGGAAAAACCACAATTTTCTCGAAATTGTGCAAGTTTAACGAATTTTCTCAACGTTAAAAAACGTTCTTACCATAATCTCCCTATTTTTCACATATTCTGCAAAGTTTCAGCTTTAATTTTAAAAAAATTTCATCGCTCTACCTCATTTCTATCGAAAGTTCTTTGATTTTGTCTCCGATTTGGACGAAAGGTCCCACTGTGCGGCGTTCTAGCCTCTTCGACGGACAACATGCAGCCGAATATTGCAAAACCAATGCTCGTAATCGTAAAAATAGGACTTTTGAGAATGATCGCATCCTAGATTGATCTTTCGTCTAGCGATTTTGACTACTAAAAAACCCCGTCTTTGCATTATTGAGAAATCAGAAGTCTAATCCCGGACCCTTGTAGTCCTCACGTACGTATACGTGATCTAGCGGTGTGTGCATAAGGATACACGAGATATCTCGTCCATGGCATCGTTCGTTCGTCAAGAATCGGTGTTTTCGAGAATCATATGATTCTCGAAGAATCAGTGCCATATGGTTCTCGAAAAATCAATATCTCCTTGGAAACGATTTCATTTGTTTTAAACGACGCCTTCATCGAATACATTGTACGCTGGGAGAGCACAGTTTCGCGCGGCATCGCGAAGAGCATCGAACTCTTTCCGCGTCGGAGTAAGTAATTTCGTTCGATATCGATACGAGTTATAAAAGTGTGCTACGAGTTCAACAATTATGTGAAAGTATGGTGGTTGTATGTGGTAGTCAAATGGATTTACGGCTGAATAAGTGAGTTTTTAATTCAATAAGTTTGTGCTTCTTCTATCGTTCGGGTAAAGATGCCGATGATGTGGGTCCTCACCGATTTCGATGACTTTGAAATATGTTATAAATTCGATGTTTTAAATATCATTTTCCTTTGAAATAAAGCTCATCGAAATCGGCGAGGAGATAGTGTGTACATCGATCGATTTACAATTACACATTTTTACAATAATATCGTAAACTAAAGCCGACCGACAAAAACCGTAAAGGGAAATGTTGTTCAGAATCATGGTATTGACAACATATCCAAAGCTTATCGAAATTGGCGAGGATTCACATCATCGAGAAACTTTTGTTCGTTGCGACATCGCGGCGTGCCACTGACACTCGGCTGCCGGCGCGCCGGGCTCAGCCGGGCAGCACGCGTCTAGCTCGCGCTCTGATTGGTCCGTGTTTTTCGTTAATAACTCGTTAACGAAGCCGCGGACGACATTTTTTCAAAGGAAAATGTCGCTTGAAATGACCTCAGGAACCTCCCATTTTCGGCTCCGGACCTAATTTTGAGACACCCTGTATTTAAATAATACCTTGCACAATTTTATTATTCGTGGAAGTATACTGATAGTGCAAACGATAGTACATATACGTATTTATATAATAACTTTATTTGATCCCCTTGGGGTTACAAATTTACATACTGCCTCCATTATAACAACGCTCATACAAACTTAATACTTAATTACTATTTACTTAAACCTAACTTATCAACTACTCTTAACCTAAATTACTCTAGAGAGAGAGAGAGAGACACGCTTACATTGAGCTAGCATATCTGCTAACTCACCCCTTTTCCCCCAGAACCTCGTTCCCGTAGCCCTTCTCAACCCCCCTTCCCTAGCCGTGGACTCCCTTTCCCGGTTGCTCACTTCCACTCCCACTCTTCTCATTCATTCCCATTCTCCAATCATCTATCATCCTCATCCATTCCTCCCCTCCTCCTTCATCTTCCAACATTTCCCACATACTCTCCTGCCATCCTTTACTGTCATCCATCCTCATACATACTTCCCACACATGCTCCCACGTTTCGTTTTCCCATCCACACACTCTACATTTTCTCCTGTCTTCATCCATCCAATATCTCTCACCCATCATCTCATTCCCTAACCTGTACCTTGCCACCCTCTGCCACCTACTCTCACCCCACCCTTTCTTTAAATACCCCGGCAGCCCCTCCCCCTTTACCCTCCCATACCACTTGTTCGACTTCGAGTTTTCTATTTTCTCCCACCTATCCTTTCTTTGCCTTTTCCCCTCTCTTTTTATTATCTCTCCACTAACTGACTCATTCCTCCCCTCTACTATTTCATTCCATTCCTCCAACGACCACCCTTGCCCCCTTATAAATTCCTCTCTCTCCCTTTCCCACCCATTCCTTATCCCTCCCCTCCCATCCCTTCTCCTTATCTCTTCCCAACATAACCGTGCTAACTCCCCCCCTTTACCCTCCCCTAACTTCTTCTCATACCCCCATGCCCTTAACCCAGCCCTCCCCCTCAACAATTCCCTTTGTAACTCTTCCCTAACCATATATCCTGGCGTAAACCTACCTACCCCTAAAACCCATTTCAAATACCTTTCCTGTAGCTTCTCTATTCCTTCTCTCTCTTTCCAACCCCATATTTCTACTCCGTAGCTAACTACCGACCATACCAGTTTGTCAAACAGCCACACTCTTCTACCCCAATCTTTACCAAACTTCCTCTTCCCTATCCCCCAGACCTGTCCCATAACCGCCGCCCCCTTTCTTAGTCTATCCTGTACATGCGCCTTCTGCCCCCCATCCCTCGTGATCGTGTACCCTAAATAATTGTACTCCCCTACTTCCTCAATTACCTTCCCTTTCCACCTCCATGAAACCTTCTTCCATGTCCCCCCTCCCACCCTACACCTCATCACCTTTGACTTGTCCGCGTTAAGCTGTAGCTTTTTCCCCTCTAGGTACCTTTCTAATACCCCCATCATTCCCCTCATCCCGTCCTCCTCCTCTGCTAACATGGCTATATCGTCTGCATATGATAGCGTACGAATCTTTCTTCCCCCCACTTTGACCCCTCCCCAACCTCCCCTCTCAAGCTCCTCATCTATATCCGCCAGCATTAATGTGAATAACAAGGGGCTTAGTGGGCAGCCCTTTTTTTTTTTTTTTTTTTTATCGTGTGGAAATGCGTTACGCATACTCCGACCCCCCTGGGGGGGAGCCGGGGTTATGTGGGGCTCCCTCGAGGAGGGGGTCGCCGAGCCAACAAGGCTCGCCGATCCCCTCCCCCAGAGTACCCACTAAAACCACACGCCCGCCCTAAGCTACATGGGAAGTGCCTGGATCACGCGAGTATTCAACAGGACACTTCCCAGCTCACATGCGTCCCGAGGGGAGGGGTTAGCTCCCCCCATGCCTGCTCTAACAGGACCCCGGGCGGAGGGACCCGCCCGGTGTCCCCATCCCTGGAGCCTTCGGATTGGGCTTCCCGAGCCCCAGCTCGGTCCACCCACAGCTCCCGGAGCCTTTCTGCCCTGCTCGAGCGGTGGACCCGAGGGTCCTCGCCCGGCCAAGGCAGGAAGGCGCCGACACCGGTAAGAAAGGGTCGTCGGAGGCGATTCCGGACGCCCCGACCCTCCCCACCCCACCCCCCACGCGCCCTCCCCCGGAACTAGCGTCCGGGGGGTGGCCGGCACCCCTCCACTATCGTCTCGGGGTGCCGGGCCAACTCGGGGGGAGATTTACTCCCCCCCGGGGACCGGGGTCAGCTCACGCCCCCGAGTGGGCAGCCCTGCCTAACCCCTCTTTCTGTCCAGGAACATTCCCCTTCTTCTTTCCCCACTCTTAATTTACTTTTTGTTTCTCCCAGAACCTCCTCACATCTTTCCACTAGCCCTTCCCTCACTCCCCTTTTCCTCATCGCTTCTAATAATACTTCCCTGTCTACCGAGTCAAACGCCGCCTTCAGATCTACAAACATAATTACTATCCTCCTTTCTTTCCTCCTCACCTGCCTGTTTATAAGATAGTTTAACACATAGATGTTATCTATACACCCTAGGCCTTTTCTAAATCCTGTTTGGCTTGCCGGCAACAGCCCCTTTCTCTCCACTTCCTCCCTCACCCTCTCCGCTAATACTGCCCCGTAAATCTTATATGCTGTCTGCGTCAATGTTACTCCTCTATAGTTTCCCACCTTTCTACTATCCCCTTTCTTTGCGATTGGCACCACCACCCCCTCCGCCCAATCCTCCGGCCAACCCCCTCCCCTCCACACCCTATTGCAGATCCTCCATAGCTCCTCCTGCACTTCGGATCCCCCATGCTTCCATATCTCATTTGGAATCCCGTCTCCACCCGCCGCTTTCCCATCCTTCAGCCCTTTTACCACCCTTATGATTTCCCCTAATTCTAAATCTTTCTCTCCATCCCCCTCTCTTCTACTTTTTCCTAACTTTCCCACCCTCCCTTCTACCCCTCCCAGCAAATCCCTAAAATATTGTTCCCACTCTTCCATCCTTATTCTTTCGTCTATCCTCGATCTTCTTTTTCTTTCCCTATTTACAACCTTCCACACCTGACTCTCTGTTTTTATCCCCTCTACTTCTTTTTCCCATTTTTCCCTCTCTTTTTTCTTCCTCTCCTCGCACAATTTCTGGTATTCCCTTTTCTTCTCCCTAAAGGCTAATCCATCCCCTCCTTCCTTTCTCCACTTTCTTAACTCCTCCCTCGCTAACTTTTTTCCTACTCTACATTCCTCATCCCACCATCCTTTTCTCTTTATTTTTTCATTTTTCCCCATTTCCCCTATAACTTCCATTATTTTCCCTTTCAGCCCTTCCCAGTCTTCCTGCGACCCATCCCCTCCACTTGCTCTAGCTGCAAATTTTTCCCTAAATTCCTCCCCTGCTTCTTCCGACCACCTCCCCACCATTCTTCTTTTCCCTCCTCCCTTCCTCCCTTTTTTCCCTCCCATCTCCCCCTTTACCCATACTATTACGGGCATATGATCTGAGTCTATCTTATCCCCAATCTCTACCTTTCCCACACCTTCCCTTGTATCCTCATTCCCCAGCACGTAATCAATCACCGAGTTCCCTCTCGCCCCTACGTACGTCCACTCCCCTTCCTCATCCCCCTTTATATTCCCGTTCATAATTCCCCACCCCCTTTCTCCTATGTAGTTACACAGTCTCCTCCCATCCCAATTAACTATTAGGTCCTTAGAACTTCTTAACCCTCTCCCCCCTCCTTCTTCTAAGACCTCTCCCCCTTCCCTTCCCGTTCTTGCATTAAAATCCCCCCCTACAATCACCCTTACCCCTTTTTCTCTAGCCTCTACCCATTCCCCCATCTCATCTAGCTTCTTGTCTAAATCCCCATTTACATATACCCCCACCACCCTCCACCAGCCCCCCTCTAACTTCACCTTCACCGACATAATCCCCTCGCTTCCTTTTTTGTCCCCCCCTTCTATTTCTAATTCCTTCCTCACACCTAAAACCATGCCCCCTTTTGCCCTTCCCTTCTTTTCCTCCCTTTTTGCCCATTGAGCCTCCCACACATACCCTTTTGGGAGCCTATCCCTGATTTTATCCCACCCCTTCTCTTCCAGCCACGTCTCCATAAAAAAAACTACATCCCAATCTTCAATCCCTTTCCAAAAATCCTTATTTTTATTTAACAGCCCTGCCACATTCCAGAAACTAATCTTATACCCTTCCCTCTTCCGCTTATCCCCACCCTCCCCTGATTCCTTCCCTATTCGTTTCCCTGCCCCTCTATCAATTTTTCCTCAATCCCACCTTTTCACCTTCCCATTTACCCATAACTTCATGTATCCCATCTGAACATTTTTTCCCTCCCTCCTTTCTTTCTCAGCTGCCCTTTCAATTTTCCACCTTGCCCTCCTCTCCTCTTCTGTTAAATCGTCCTCTACCCTTTCCTCTTGCCCCCTAAGCTTTTTCTTTCCCTCCATTACCCTTCTTTTAGTTTCCCTACTTGACAACTTCACCAGAACCATTCCCCTCCCGTCTTTACCTACTTTCCCTATCTTCCTAATTTCATTAATCCCCTCTTCTTTCAACTCCATCTTTTCCCACAGTCTTCTAACCTCTACTTTTATGTCACTACCCTCCACCTTTATCCTCCTTATTACTATATTATTCTTCTTCTCCTCTCTATCCCTCTTGTCCTGCTTAATTTCTAATAACCTTAATCTTTTCCTATTCTCATCTATATTTATTTCTCCCCTTGCCCCATACTCCCCCGCCTCTTTTCCCCCCCTTTCCTTTTCCCCTATCCATTCCTCCACTTTTCCCAATTTTCCCTCTATACAATCTATTCTCATATCTGCTTTTTCCCTCCTACCCCCTTCCCCCTCCTCCCTCACTAGCTCCTCTATTCTCCCCTCTACCTTTACTACCCTTCCCTCTAAGCTTTCTAACCAATTCCTCATCCTTTCCCTATTTAGTTCTTCCTCCCTCCTCTCTTCCCTCCATTTTTCCCTTTCCCTCCTCCATTCATCTATTAACAGTTTCCCTTCCTCCCTTTCCCCCCTCATGTCATCCCTCATCCTCCTCACCTCCCCCATTAACCCTCTAAACATTTCTTCCATTTCTTTATAGTTCCCTCCCTCACCCCTGTTATCTTTTTGCGGAGACCTCCTCGTATTATCGCTTTTTTTAAAAATTGCGTTAACATCCTCCCCGCCTTCCTCTACGTTCTCAAACCCCCTTTTCCTCCCCACGTAGTCCACACTTTCAGAGCTGAACCACCGCTCTATATTACCATCCCTCATAATCATCCCCAATCTACCCTTCGCTTCCTCCCTCTCTATCCCCTTTTCTACCCCTCTTCTCTCGCCCATTTTCCTACACTTTTAACTTTTTCCCTCTTACTTCTTATCAAAAGTTCCCGCTTCTTACTCTACCTGTCACCTATTTTACTTTTCTCTCTCCAGATCGCGCCACCTTCCTCCTACTCTCTTTTCCCGCGCCCACCTGTCTATCTCCGCGCAAACCTAACCTACTCTCTCCGTACACTTATCCCTTTCCTATTGCTTTTTCTCTCACTCCCACACCCTTGTCCCTTTCTCTCCTACCTATCCCTAGTCCTCCTAACCCCTCTCAGCAGTTTGCAGCACTCGCACTTCTTTCCACTCCACTCTAACACACCAAAATCACGCACAGCTAGTTACCTACCACAATCTCTCACACAACCGGAAACGGAAGTCACATATACGTATATGTATTGTATATACGTATTAACTATTTACAATTTGTGTACTATTCGCATATTTATTTAGATACTACATCACAAGTTAGTAGAGTATTTATAGGTAAATGAAGGTAATTTTTTAAAATGAAAAGTGACACATATCACGTATGTATTAAATCAGAAACGAATTTTTCTTTATTTCTCTCTCTCTCTCTCGCTCTCTCTCTCTCTCTCTCTCTCTCTCTCTTTACGCGGGTTGGTGGAAAAACCTTGAAAAGGCACGAGGCAAAAACCAATTCCATTTCGAGAGTGTTGTCAAAAAGGTGTCGTAGGTAGAGAATAGTTGATATTGTTCTCCAGGTCTAAATAAGGTTATTTAGTCGTATACTGTCTGCTGGTATTTTCTCGAGACCAGCGGTATAGACAACGGACTATAATAGCGGTGCAATCGACGAATCGACTCGCCTCTACCTGAAACGGAAATACACGGCGAACTTTACGAGCTCATTGTGACACCAATTTTTATGGCTCCATCTTCTTCAAGGGCTTATTTTAAAGGGGATCTTTTGCTTGCTTGAAACTGCACGGCTTAATAGCATCTTTGATAACCAACTGAAAAAAGAAGGTATTACATTTTGCCGTTAAAACACATATTTTTCATTGAGATAGTGTCTACTACGGTAAATAATTGTTATTAACATGTTTATACCTGTAATGTATGAGCAAAACATGGAATTCGCTCCCATGTAGGACTTAATCGTACGGCTTTTACCATATTTGCAGCGTTGTCTGTGATAAAAAATATACGAAACTGTGTTCTTTCGAGGTTCCATTCCCTTATTGTATTCTTCAAGAACGCATTGATATGTTCACCAGTGTGCGATTCGGTGACATTACTTATTTTTAATGTGAAGTTTTGTATCACAAAATTGCTGGTCATATAATGGACGGTGACGGATAGATAATTTTCGTTGGACCTTGATGTCCATCCATCTGTCGTGAAAGCAAAAGTTTCTGTCTAAAAAATTGAGAAGATTGATTAAAGATTTTAAAAAACACATACTTTAGTATTATAATTCAAACAAAATATTTTGACTTACAGTTTCGATATCTTTTTCTAGTATCGTCGCCACCATTTTCTTCTCGTTCCTATATATTATAGGCATGATGGTATCCGAGAAAGTAATACTCGAATTAAGTTTTTGGATCCGATATCGTCGACAATGCAGAACGGCTGACAATCACGTATCATCATCTCAGCAACGGATTTCTTCCCCTTCGAACACTTTCCGCTTTCGGGGGATTTACGTCAGTGATGGTAGGTAAGGCGCTTTTTTCGCGCATGCGCGAGTTTCGTCAGGACCGTATCTACGTCCGAAGTTTGTGGGGAACTGTGGCGGCTTTGGCGCTGCCCTCCGGCAGGGCCAAAAATTAGCGGGGCGGCCACGGTACCCGATCTTCGTACATGACTGAGGCCGTCTGAGATTAGAATAGTCGCGTATGCGCGAAAAAAGCGCCTTACCTACCATCACTGATTTACGTACCATCGACTTGGGCCTTGTAGAAATTGTAAAAATTCGGGCATTTATGACTATGACTCTTTGCAGGGCTATTGAGACTGTCGCTAATAAAAAAACTAACGGCAACCCTCGCAAATGTCTTAATGACCCTGCCCGGCAGTTTCCTCAAAAATAACTTCTATTGTTGCACGAGTCCTAAAACCTCTTATAAATGTTCGAAATAACGAACGAAGAGCCAGTCTTTTGCTGACGATCGTAGAGTGCAGTCGAAATAACGAGTCTAGAATCCTGAGCCGTGCATCATTACTTGTGTGTTTTTTCTAAATTCCACAAGATGGATAGCGCGAGTTTAAACAGTAAGATGGAAGTGGACAACATTGAGATAGGTGCAGTTGCGTCTAGTGCAAATTTTGTGGCGATGGACCGTGTTCGAAGGAAAAGTACAGTTTCGAGATGGTTCACCAAAATTAATAAGGACGAAAGTGTGTGCAACCTTTGCCAGAAGATATTGAAATGCAAGCGGGCTAGCACAACATCGCTTAAACGGCATGTAGAATACCAGCATCGTGATGAATATTTCGGGGAACAAGAGGAAAAAGTTCCCAGTCCCACCGAACACGATGTCACAGATACGAAAGAAAACCTCGTCATGCTGGAAAGCAATTCGACTAAAGCGAAAGCAATTACCAAATCCATTGCTGAGATGATGATACGTGATTGTCAGCCGTTCTGCATAGTCGACGATATCGGATTCAGAAACTTAATTCGATTGTTAGAGCCGCGGTACAAATTACCCAGTCGCATCACCTTCGCGGATTCTATCATGCCTACAATATATAAGGACGAGAAGAAAAGGGTGGCGACGATACTAACGGAAGATATTAAAACTGTGAGTCAGAATATTTTGTTTGAATTATAATACTGAAGTATGTGTTTTTTAAAATCTTTAATCAATCTTCTCAATTTTTTAGACAGAAACTTTTGCTTTCACGACAGATGGATGGACATCAAGGTCCAACGAAAATTATCTATCCGTCACCGTCCATTATATGACCAGCAATTTTGTGATACAAAACTTCACATTAAAAATAAGTAATGTCACCGAATCGCACACTGGTGAACATATCAATGCGTTCTTGAAGAATACAATAAGGGAATGGAACCTCGAAAGAACACAGTTTCGTATATTTTTTATCACAGACAACGCTGCAAATATGGTAAAAGCCGTACGATTAAGTCCTACATGGGAGCGAATTCCATGTTTCGCTCATACATTACAGGTATAAACATGTTAATAACAATTATTTACCGTAGTAGACACTAGCTCAATGAAAAATATGTGTTTTAACGGCAAAATGTAATACCTTCTTTTTTCAGTTGGTTATCAAAGATGCTATTAAGCCGTGCAGTTTCAAGCAAGCAAAAGATCCCCTTTAAAATAAGCCCTTGAAGAAGATGGAGCCATAAAAATTGGTGTCACAATGAGCTCGTAAAGTTCGCCGTGTATTTCCGTTTCAGGTAGAGGCGAGTCGATTCGTCGATTGCACCGCTATTATAGTCCGTTGTCTATACCGCTGGTCTCGAGAAAATACCAGCAGACAGTATACGACTAAATAACCTTATTTAGACCTGGAGAACAATATCAACTATTCTCTACCTACGACACCTTTTTGACAACACTCTCGAAATGGAATTGGTTTTTGCCTCGTGCCTTTTCAAGGTTTTTCCACCAACCCGCGTAAAGAGAGAGAGAGAGAGAGAGAGAGAGAGAGAGAGAGAGAGAGCGAGAGAGAGAGAGAAATAAAGAAAAATTCGTTTCTGATTTAATACATACGTGACATGTGTCACTTTTCATTTTAAAAAATTACCTTCATTTACCTATAAATACTCTACTAACTTGTGATGTAGTATCTAAATAAACATGCGAATAGTACACAAATTGTAAATAGTTAATACGTATATACAATACATATACGTATATGTACTATCGTTTGCACTATCAGTATACTTCCACGAATAATAAAATTGTGCAAGGTATTATTTAAATATATCTTTTTGCGTTTTCAGACAACCTTCTACAAGTATAAATAATATCGTTTATCGTGTCAATTCTGCACAGAATTTACATACCCACTTCAACATTTGCAAATTCAGAAAATACTTCGAGATAAAAATCAGTCATATCTACTTATTTACATAAATCTAGAAAATAGTTGTTATTGCATAACTATCTTCAATAAGAGGGTTATACAAATTCTGAATTTACATTACTCATCATTATGTCCATTTTTCATTTTACTATCTAAATATATAAAAAAACATGCCAAACATTTGGCATTCTCAATATATTAAAATGATACAAATATCGATGTGCCGCTGTTCCTGCTATGTATAACTCCCATCATGTTATATTACGCTAAATTTATTTCGAGTCGAGTCCTTCATGCAAGCCGTTCGCGTTCGTATCGTATGAATCGCACGCTAGGTGCGAGCCCAGGTAAGCTCGACTCCACTGGTCGAGCCTAGTCGAGTTCTCTCCCGCAATCCCGCAGGATCCCGCGTTATTTTTTGGTCCCGCATTTCTTAAATAGGTGATGCGGAATCCCGCAAATTATGCGGGACTATGCGTCCCAAAATTTCGCGAATGACGACGCGCACGAAGAACTTTTTCGATGGTCTGTCATGAAGATATCGACAAAACTTTAAAAAAACAGATGATTTTCTTTGAGAGCGATGGCAAAAAGGGGAAATATTTACGTATGGCTTACGAATATTTTTTAATTATTCGACCTTCAAGTGTAGAGGCTCAACGACCTTTTTCCGCTGCAGGATATCTTTTTGTAATGACTTGAGGACCTAACTAGAAGATACAACAATTAATAGACTGCTTTTTACGAACATATTTTCAAAGTTCTAGAAATTAATATTTGTTTTTATAATTTTAACATTTTTCAGATTTTAATCTAATTAAAATTATATTCACAGACAGGTCGATTACATACATATAGTTCGTTCTAAACAATTTTTATAGTTATTTTTAAGTTTTAACCAACATTTTGGTAAAGGAAAACATTCTTCCGATTCACCTCAGCAATTAATATATAATATCGTAGCTTCGTTATTGATATAATAATTTTTTATTTAAATAATACCTTCTTCTAATAATTATTAGATATAACGAATTATTATATTATATATTTTATACAATTAGAAACGTATATGTATATATATATACACACACATTTCAATTATATAATAGTTTGTTTTCCAAAAAGAGATTTATTTTAATTTAAATTTATGTAGATTTAGATTTTATATGTATTCTGTTAATACATTCTGACTAATATGATTAAAGATGATTATCTCATTAAGTAAAGTTTCTTTATTAAATATATATTAGATTGAAGACCTAAATCCTTAGTCCCGCCGCGATCCGTAGGATTCTGTCCGAAGGCGGAAGCGAATGGCGAGCGCAACATTATTTTGTTTCACGATTTTGCGCTCGTCACTTTTTTCGTTGGCGTCTTTACGCGTGCCCGCGTGCCTGTTTCATCCTGTTGAAATACTGATTTATTTTATTATATTACGCATTATTTCAATTTAATAAGTATTATTAGCGTAAGAAGTATATTATCCAGTAAGGTAGCAATGTGTGATAGTGAAGAAGGAAGCACTACCAAAACTCTGTGGGACTTTTTTGTGAAAAATGTTACTGGCGAAAGTGCTAAATGTTTAAAGTGTTCTGCTATTTTAAAACTAAGTCAACGATCACGAAAAGGATTGATGGTACACTTGAAAAGCAAACATTGTATAGATTTAAATTCACAGTCGCAGGCATCTACATCAAGAACCGCTGTAACAACACAGCTGCAGGTTGTCGATAATTCAGAACACGTAATACCAAATAAAAAGGCCAAAACCATAGACAATTTCTTTATTAAAAAAAAATTCGATGGAGAAAATGATATCTCGAATGGTTGCTAAAGATGGTTTTAGTTTTAATGTCTTTTGTAAATCTAATGATTTGAGAAATTTGTTTCTGAGAAGTGGTTTTACACTTCCGACTTCTCCTAACACAATAAGAGCAATAGTTAGTACATTTTGTGATTCTGTGAAAACCGATGTAGTAAATCAATTTAAGAAACTTCAAGAACAAGACCAAAAGTTTTCATTAACATTAGATGAATGGACATCTCGGAAAAATAGCAGATATTTAAATATTAATGTGCATTATACAGGAAAGCACATTAATCTCGGCTTAGTTCGAATCCATGGTTCATGTACGGCAGAGTATTGCACCGACTTGATTGATAAACGTCTAAGAAGCTTCAATCTCGACATTAAAAATGACATTATTGGCATAACGACTGATGGAGCGAGTACAATGGTGAAAGTTGGTAAGCTTGTACCTTGCTTTCAACAACTTTGTTATGCACACGGCATACAACTTGCCATTATTGATATTTTATATAAGAAAATATTAGAGAAAGATTTATCAGAAGACATACATTTCAATATGACTGACGATGAACACGACGTCATTGACGACATAGAGGACGAAGAAAGTGGATTGTTAATAACTTCGAGGTTTTCTTCTGTAGAAGTAGTTTCAGACTATTCTGTTCTTATTGCAAAAGTACGAAAAACTGTCAAGATTTTTACAAAGTCGCCGACAAAAAATGATATTTATTTGCAAAAATATATAGAGGAAGACCACGGCAAAAGATTAGAATTAATATTAGATTGTAAGACTCGTTGGAGTAGTTTATTTAATATGTTGGAACGCATTTACAACTTAAGATTGTGCGTAAGCAAAGCGTTAATTGATATCAAATCAGAAATACATTTCTCTGATGAAGAATGGTCCAAAATATATGACCTAAAAATGTGTCTAGAACCAGTTAAGTTGGGTCTCGAAGTAATATGTAGAAGAGAATCAACTCTGATCACTGCAGAAACAACTTTCCGCTTTATACTGGAAAAATTGGATAAGCAATCTACTGTTCTCAGCACTAATTTAGCCACAGCATTACGCAAAAGAATAGGACAACGTCGCACTGATGTAACTGGAACATTGCTTTATTTACAAAATCCCAAAAAATTTGAAGATGATTTGAACAATTTAATAGATACGACATTTACAATGCCTAAAAAAACTATAATACGGAAAGATATAAAAAGTCTATTAGAAAGGGTTCTCAGTAATACAAACGGTGATACCAATTCAAATAAATTCGATGCTGCATCCAACTGCTTCGAGGAAGACGAACATATTCAAGAAAATGAACAACAGTCTAATTGGTCCTTGCAAGAAGAATTAGAATACAAATTGCTAAAGGACTATTCCAAAGTAATTGAATCAAAGGGTGATTCAGAAGATATTGACAAAAGTTTAAAAAAAGAAATGAGTGTTTTCGAAAGTGATGGCACCAAAGGGAAATATTTATGCATGGCTTACGAATATTTATTAACCATCACCCCAACAAGTGTAGAAGCTGAACGAGCTTTTTCTGCCGCAGGATACATTTGTAATGACTTGAGAAGTAGGTTAGGAGACGAAACAATTAATAGTCTTTGTTTTTTAAGATCGTATTTTCAAAATTCTATAAACTAAAATTTGCTTTTGCGATTTTGTTTCACTTTATTCACATAAAATAAAAATTTGCAATGTTTTTTTTAAGAAGAAGAAGCTATTTTATGTTGAATTTATATTCAGACTTTGTTTTTGTTAAGTTAATTTAGAGGTTTATAATTAATTAAAATTATATCATAAATAGAGTTTGTTTTTTTTATTACGTATATACATATATTATATATGTATATTAAACTTTCGTTTATACCATGTATAATTACTTTAATATAATTCTCTTTTTATTATATGAGTTATAGAAAATTGGGAAAACTATTTCGAACTTATATTTATTATGCTTATATTATATATAAATACAAGAACAGTAAACAAAGATTAAAGCTTTTGTATACACTTAATTGATCTAACAACCAAACTCCTGATTATCGCGGGATCCCACAGGATCCCGCGGGATTGAAGCTGTTCCCGCATCAATCCCGCGGGATTGCAATCCCTACACGGATAGCTCGCATCGGTGCAAGCTACTCGCATCGAAGTGAGTTACCCGTATCGTGCGAGCAGCTCGATTCGTGCGAGTACTCGACTCGGCTCGCATTTTGCAGGTACTCGCACAGCCCTAGTAGCTTGAAACGCGCCCGAAAATTATAAATTACGTTTCTTTTCCCTTCTACGACACATTTTTTTGCACGAAGACGTTTCAACACTCTACACCAGGCATGGGCAGAAATAGCGCACGAGCTAGGGAATTCTCGGTGGACGCCTACTTCTCCCGCCCGCGCGTCTCGCTCCCCGTAGTGGCTATAGTCCCGCGGAGCTCCTCAGGCCCGTACCTACCGCACGCCGCGCCGTATGCACTGCGCGTGGCGCGTTGGGGCGACTCGCGTACCCATAGGTTTCCACATTACCCATGAGGTACTATGGTCAATTCGTTTTTTTTGTAAGTGGTTTCCCCTATAGGCCTATTCCACTGCGCGGCACGATAATTTTGAAAAAATAAATGTGGAAAATTGTATTTATTACACTGGCAATTAGGATCGAGTTTCAAGCAGAACTGTGCGATCTTCAGCACGACATTTCTTTGAAAACGAGGGAAGGCAAAGGAGCCGAATTTTTTAAATGTTTAAATGAATCAAAATATCGTCTTTTAAGAAATTTCGCGATCCGAATTTTCTCAATGTTCGGATCGACTTATTTGTGCGAATGTTCGTTTTCGAAAATGCGTAGCATAAAAACAGAACAGCGTACACTGCTGAGCGATTCCTCGCTGACGTCTTTGATGCGAATATCAACGTCCAACTTCCCCTTCGATATTTCCGATGTGCCATGCAGTTCTAATGAACATGCGGAATAGTGAAGCTTTCTTTGAATAGGTTTTTTTGAATAGCGAAATAATCAAGCTTTCCTAATTGCCACCCTAGTAGCATTTACGGTTGGCCAACGGTTGGGAGTTTGTTGGGGAATGGTGGGGCATGGTTAGTGGTTTTGCCGACAAATCCCCAACCTAGGGCTAACGAAGAAAAATTACGTCAGTTTGCCGACGAATACCCAACGTTGGGCCAACGACGAATAACCAACATAAGGCCAACGACGAATAACCAACATAGGGCCAACGACGAATACCCAACATAAGGCCAACGACAAATACCCAACGTATAACGACGAAAAATTATGACAATTTGCCGACCAATACCCAACGTTGGACCAACGACGAATAACCAACATAAGGCCAACGACGAATACCCAACATAGGGCCAACGAAGAAAAATTACGTCAGTTTGCCGACGAATACCCAACGTTGGGCCAACGACGAATAACCAACATAAGGCCAACGACGAATAACCAACATAGGGCCAACGACGAATACCCAACATAAGGCCAACGACGAATACCCAACGTATAACGACGAAAAATTATGACAGTTTGCCGACCAATACCCAACGTTGGACCAACGACGAATAACCAACATAAGGCCAACGACGAATACCCAACATAGGGCCAACGAAGAAAAATTACGTCAGTTTGCCGACGAATACCCAACGTTGGGCCAACGACGAATACCCAACATAGGGCCAACGACGAATACCCAACATAGGACCAACGAAGAAAAATTACGTCAGTTTGCCGACGAATACCCAACGTTGGGCCAACGACGAATACCCAACATAGGGCCAACGACGAATACCCAACATAGGACCAACGACGAAAAATTATGACAGTTTGCCGACGAATACCCAACGTTGGGTCAACGACGAATACCCAACATAGGACCAACGACGAATACCCGTCGTTCAAGATATACAGTAAGGAGCGAAACTGAACCAATAACCACAAGTTTTGTATAAATCATTATTTCTTGCTAGGAATATAGAAGAATAACAAAAAATTAACATTATAATTATTTTTACCATAGTTAGAAGTAACTTAAGAAGTTTTTTTCAATACTTAATGTCTCCTCGTTTAGCAATGACAACAAAAATAGATTGACTCGGTTTTGCACCGGTCCCTACAAGAAATGTTTACGTGAAATGTTCTCGTAGTATGTTTAGATCTAGCACTTTGGTATGTTTACAAACTACTACTCTACGTCTTAACACTCAGTTCTTCGCAATCAGTCGAACGGAAAAGCACGCAAGTGAAGTAAGAATAAATATGAAGTCAATTGCTCCAAATTGTGTAAAAAAAGTCATTTCTCTTTTGAATGACGGCTTGTCAACACGTAAGACAGCGAAAACTTGCAGTGTTAGTCAATCGACAGTGCAGAGAATAAGAAAAAAATACTGTAAAAGTACATTATTAAATGTTGGAGGAAGACCAAAAATATTATCACGGCAGGATGAACGAAGGATTATACGGTTTGTCACATCTGGTGAAGCTTCAAGTTCCATTATGGCTGCAAAATTATTAAAAGAAGATACGAATATACAAATAAGTCAGTGGACAGCACGAAGAACCCTCAAAGGAGCTGAGTTTAGAAGCATTAAGAAAATAAAGGAGTCAATGTTATCGAAAAAAAATATTAAATGTCGTTTGGAATTTGCTACAAAATATCAAAACTGAACAACTACCGACTGGGAACGGGTTATTTGGTCAGACGAGACCAAAATTAACAGAATTTGTTCGGATGGAATGTCTTGGTGCTGGATTCGTAAAAATGAAAGGCTTAAACCACGACATGTGAAACAAACGTTAAAGCATGGAGGCGGATCCCTAATGTTCTTGGGGTGCCTAACAGCATTTGGCGTTGGATCACTGCACCGAATTAATGACACCATGAATCAGTACATGTACAAGGATATTTTACAAGATCATCTCATAGATGCTGTTGAAAATATGCCTTTTGAAGAAAAAAATGTAATTTTCATGCATGACCGAGACCCTAAGCACACTGCTAAAAGTGTAAAAAATTGGCTCAGTACTAAAAAATTTTCTGTTCTGGATTGGCCTGCACAGAGCCCCGACCTCAACCCCATAGAGAATCTATGGGGTTTACTAAAAAGACGACTTCGGGATTTATATGACCTCCAACCAACTTCAATCACAAATTTGTATGATAGAATTCAAGAACAGTGGGAACAAATATCTCCGGATTATTGCAAAAAATTAGTAGAAAGTATGCCAAAGCGAATTAGTGCAGTTTTACCAGCACAAGGGTTGTGGACGAAATATTAAAAATAAATAATATATTAAATACTGCCAAGTATTGGACGTGGTGCAAAACCGAGTCAATCTATTTTTGTTGTCATTGCTAAACGAGGAGACATGAATTATTGAAAAAAATTTTTTAAGTTACTTCTAACTATGATAAAAATAATTATAATGTTGACTTTTTGTTATTCTTCTATATTCCTAGCAATAAACAATGATTTATACAAAACTTTTTGTTATTGGTTCAGTTTCGCTCCTTACTGTATATAGCGTCGATCGTTATTTGGTATTTGTCGATTTTCACTATTTCATTCTTCTGTGCTGTGTCGAACTGTCGAAGTGGTCGTTCTTTGTGTCGCGTGTTTTACTTCATTTCATTAACAAAAAATTTTGATAATGTACAAAGTGGTGGAATTTAATTCAACACCATTAATTTAATTCAATTCAGCACCATCGTTCGGTAGAACAGCAGCCATATGGATGCAGCTACGCCAAATATTTGTAAGTATATTGTTAAATTAGTAATGAGTGGTTTAGTTTAACAATTATTTATACCTATACTTAATTATACGTATTACCACGTATTATAGATACTTTCTAAAGACTGTGTGTAATTTATGCATGCATTCAATTGCAATTAACAATTTTGTTTCCTTTTGCTTTTCTTGTTGTAAGATTACCCAGATAGCACACAGATATCCTATGTACGTCCAAAGAACTTCCGTTTCGGATATTCCGTACATTCCGAGGACGTCCCGGCAATATCCAAATGTGCCAGTTATGTCCTCGTTATGTCCTCTGAATGTCATAGGAACGTACCAGTTACAAAGTTGGACATCCCGAGGACGTACTGTGTGGACATTCTCATAACGTTTTTCGGATGTCGGAAGTAACGTTCTCTGGACATTTTGTGAACGTTTTTCGGATGTCGGAAGTAACGTTCTCTGGACATTTTGTAAATGTTTTTCGGATGTCGAAAATAACGTCCTTTGGACTTTTTGTGAATGTTTAAACAAGTTTTAACTTTTACTTAAATCTTCATTTACTTTATAACTTTATTTTCTGTTGGTAAACGTATTAAACAATCTGATAAATTGTACATATTTCAGAAGAACGATTTCTTTGCAACGTTAAAAACATATTCAACAAAAGTGCAATTATACTATTTATTATTATTTTTTTTAAATCTACAAGATTTTATTTATTATATATGAGGTTATTTATTTATATTGTACATGTATAAAGCAGGGCTGCTACATCTCTACAAGCAAAACTCGGTAGCTGCTTAGGGGGTAATAAAATTGATAAAGAACGTAAAACAAGCTTTCAACATATTTTTTAATTAAAAATACAATGTGCAGGTATATAATTGAACTACAAGTCTTTGACTATAACCTTATTGCGCTCCATGGCCCTCCTGAGCCATGACTGAATAGAAATTTCCGTTTCTTTTTTATTTTTTGAAACTCCCGATTTTTCTGCTGCATCTAAACAATGGAATTTTAGTTAAATAATATTCAATCGTATACAAATAAATATAATAATAAAATAAACGTGATAATTACCTATTATTATTTTGGCTAATTTTAGAGAATGAAACATTTTTTTGCCTTTTCTTCCTAGCCAACTGTATTCTGTACCAAATTTGTTAGTCATTAAACAGGCCATGACCCGTTTTACAAAATTGTAATTATTTGTGCCTCCTACTGTTGCTAATTCGTGGACCTGCAAATTAATCATTTTGTTACAACTGAATTGGAATTCTATTCGTATCGTTAACGTTATGTTTTTTTACCGCGTCTCTAAAATTATTCTCATCTTGCAGATGGGTTTCGAACTTCTGCAATTCTTGTTCACAATTAATTGGAAATAATATATTTAGTTTGGAAATTGATGGTCTTTTTTGTCCTGGCGCAGAATGCTCTTTCAAACTTTTTTCTAACCCTTCTACTCTACTTAAAACATCCGTCATTATACTGCGCAATAGGTGCTGCTGTTCTATTATGGTTTTTAAATATTTTTGTACTGTATTGCTGTTATTGTCCAGTTGAGACGTCTCTTAGTTTTCTGAAAATTTAGATTTGGTAGGTGTCAGGTGCTTAAAAATATTTTTGTATTATTTGTTTATATATAAATCTATTAATATAGTTACCATTAATTATAACAGATTTCGTTGGAATATTTTCTCTGTTGTAAATTTCATTATTGTTCGTGCATACATCTGAAAACAATAATTATTTTTGTTATAGGAATGTGATAATTATAAAAGAAGAAAAATTAAGTAGCTATAAATAGTACAATGTTGCATAGCATAAAACTATTCATTTACAAACCTAATGTTTCATGTATTTGCAACGTAGGAGGCAGTGGCAGAGATATTAACGAATTGGAATCGTCATCGGTGTCGCTGATTGATACATGCTTGTTTTTTTGTCTTTTTCTCTTTTTTGGGGGTTCAGCTTCTGACTGCAAGTCTGATGTTTCTTCTGCCACTTTGGCCTTTGATCTTGCTTTTGCGTAATCATCTGAAAGTATTTTTAATGATAAGTATTTATTTTAGTTTCATTGTACATAGTACAACATTTTTAACTTACCAAAGGTTCCATTTATAAAACATTTAACTTTGTGTTTCTCCCAACCTGTGTTTATTTCTTCACATTTTTTAATAGCATTTGCTAAACGATTTGGTGGTAATGATGGCCAGTAGCAGTAACCATTTAGCAACCATGCTCCCAATGAGCACAGGACTATCCTATGTACGTCCATGGGAGGTCAGCTTCGGACGTTCGGGACGTCCACAAAACGTCCAGAATATCCTAGTAAGGGGCTAGAAACATCCTATTCAACAGCCTCTGAATGGTCATGTTACGAAGTAGACTATCCTAAGAACGTACGGTGGCGACGTACCTAGACGGTTTTTAGACTGTTCGAAAGTACCGTTCTCCGGAAATTCCTAGAAGCGGTTTTTAGACTGTTCGAAAGTACCGTTCTCCGGACATTCGGCCATTTTGTGAACGTTTAAAGAAGGAACAACATTTATTTAAAATTTCATTTATTTTATGATTTTTTTTGCATTTGGTATATGTAACAAACAAGATTTTACAAGATTATACGGACATTTACGAACATAACAAGATTTTAAGTACATTTGCTTCTTATTTCCGACTGCTGCAACTTCTTGGCTCCGCTTCCTGCTGTCTTCTTTCAAACTCTCTGGGTCTGTTTAGAGTCAGCAAATCCCCGCTGGAGGCAGTAACTAGAAATGAAATATGTTTTTATAATAAAAGATATACTAATTACAGTAATAGGATGAGATGTACAGCTATGAATGTAATAAATTAATGTTCAATATGTAGAGCGATTCTTTTTTGTATCTACGTACCAATCTTGCTGCAACTTCTTCGCTCCTCTTCCTGCTGCGGTGTTTCATATACTCTGCATCTGTTCGGCAATTCCTGGAGGGCGGCAATTCCTGGCTGTTGGCAGTGACTGCAAATAAAATATGTTTTTATGATAAAAGAAATACTATTTACAGTAAGAGGACGAGATGTACAGCTATATGAATGTAACATTTGATGTTCTATATCGTAAGACGCTTGCTTTTGTATTTACATACCAATCGGGCAGGATCTTCTTGGCTCCTCTTCCGTTTGCTGTCTTCTTTCATGCACTGTTTGTTGTGGGGTAGAAGGGCGTCAATTCCTGACTGGTAGCAGTAACTAGAAATAAAATATATTTTTAAGGAAAAATATATACTGATTACAGTAAGGGAATGACATGTACAGCTATGAATGTAATAAATTAATGTTCAATATGTAGAGCGATTCTTTTTTGTATCTACGTACCAATCTTGCTGCAACTTCTTCGCTCCTCTTCCTGCTGCGTTGTTTCATATACTCTGCATCCCTTCGGGGAGGGCGGCAATTCCTGGCTGTTGGCAGTGACTGCAAATAAAATATGTTTTTATGATAAAAGAAATACTATTTACAGTAAGAGGACGAGATGTACAGCTATGAATGTAATAATTTAATGTTCAATATGTAGAGCGATCCTTTTTTGCATCTACATACCAATCTTGCTGCAACTTCTTCGCTCCTCTTCCTGCTGCCTTCTTTCATCCACTCTGTATCTCTTCGGGGGGGGGGGGCGGCGTATTCTTCACTGATAGCAGTAACTAGAAATATTAGGTTGTCCCATAAGTTTCTTCCCTTTTTTTGATGCGAAATGAATACACGATATTTCTTGTTTGAGGTTGATTTTATTGTGTTATATATAAACCATTCTGTTCTATAACCTTCTTCCATCTCTCAGGAAGCCTCATTATGCCCTCTTTCCAAAATTGTTGAGGCTTACTTGCAAAATATTCATCTAGGTGCGTTTTTATTTCGCTTATGGATTTGAAAGATTTACCACGGAGAGAATTTTTTAAGGAGAGGAACAAGTAATAATCGGATGGAGCAAGGTCAGGGGAGTACGGTGGATGAGGTAGAACGTCCCAATCAAACTGTAATAATTTTTGCCTTACGACCAACGCAACATGCGGTCTTGCGTTGTCGTGATGGAAAACGACTCCTCGTCGGTTCGCCAGTTCTGGCCGTTTCTCTGCTATGGGGGCTTTCAATTGATCGAGTTGATTGCAATATTTGTCAGCATTGATCGTTTCACCTTGAGGAAGGAGCTCGTAGTACACTACACCTTTCCAGTCCCACCAAATGCATAAAAGAACCTTCTTCGGATGAAGTCCAGGCTTCGCGACAGTTGAAGGTCTATTTGTCTCAGACCACGTGCGTTTTCGATGCACAGTTTGATACAAAATCCAACTCTCGTCTCCAGTGACAAGACTCTTTAAGAAAGGATTTCTTTCATGTCGCTGAAGAAGCAAATCGCACGTAGAGACGCGGTTCATAAGGCCGGTCTCCGTCAATAGGTGTGGAACCCAAACTTCATATCGATTCGCATATCCCATCTTGATTAAATGCTTATGTACCGTTGTCTTGGGAATGTTAGTAGCATCCTCTATCTCGCGCACACTATATCGTGGATTTTCAGCGAGCACAGTCTTGATAAGGTCCGCATCCGTCGTTGCTGGGCGGCCGCTGCGGTCTTCATCTTTCAACTCGAAATTGCCAGCTCTAAATTTCTTAAACCAATTGCGGACGGTCCTAATAGTCGTAGTACCACTCCCGTAAACGGTGCAAATCTCGTCTGCGGTGTCCTTTGCACTATTGCCTTTTTTAAAGCAATGAAGCATAACATGCCGCAAATGCTCCTTTTGTCTCTCCATATTGAACGGTGCAGAAAAGATTTTAAAAGAAACTTTGTCACCAACGAAACGTACTTTGAAAGAGCTCTGGGACGACTGAAACCGATGCCATAAACGGCTAAGAGATAAGCCTGCATGTTTATATAAACATAGCCAGTCAGATTCATTCAGAGCGTGGCGCGGAAGAAACTTATGGGACAACCTAATAAAATATGTTTTTATGAAAAAAGATATACTAATTACAGTAATAGGATGAGATGTACAGCTATGAATGTAATAATTTTTTAATGTTCAATATGTAGAGCGATTCTTTTTTGTATCTACATACCAATGTTGGTTTTCTTCACCAAACTTAGGGGAGTGGGTAAACTTGTCTTTTCTGTCCCACACAATACGGTTTTCCTTCGTTTTGACTTCTTCGCCGCTTGCGTATGGTCACAACTCGTTACAGACGAGAACACTCCTCATCTTGGATTTCCAGGATTCATCGTCTACTTTGTCGATATTCTGCGCGCCGTGTAAATAGTACTGAATGGTACCTTCATTTTTTGATCGCGCAATGGCGGCGATTTCAGCTTCAGTAGTCGATGAGATGGCGTCAGATGGGGTACCTCGAACACCCCGCAGCAGTGCTTCGATTGAGCCAACCTTTTTGATACGATGGATGGCCGCTAGAGGCGCTGCGCGGAAAAACAGTAACGTATCTACTATTGGGTAGCAGAGCGGCCAAGAGCCCTGAGGCAGTTATATTGGCGGGAATGTATCGAAATAATCTTACCGGACAAAAAGACTCCAGGACGTGTCCTACGAGTTACAAAATATACACAAATACACTTGTTATACATTCATTTTTCAGAATCAAATCATATAAATTTTTTAAAATTCTGCGGGGTGCTCAAGGAACCCCATTTCATCTACCCAATAGTAGATACGTTACTGTTTTTCCGCGCAGCGCCTCTAGCGGCCATCCATCGTATTAAAAAGGTTGGCTCAATCGAAGCACTGCTGCGGGGTGTTCGAGATCGAAAAAATCAAGCTGTTTCATATTCTCTGTCAGTGTCTTTCCTGCGAGAAACAAATCTGCTCTCTGTCTTCGTAGTTCACCTCGAGTGGCGCTGTTGAAGTTACTAGTTTTGGTCCGTCCGGGTCCGGTCTAGGGACCGTTGGTAAAACCTAAGAAACTGCCATTCATAAAGGACTATAAAGGGTCCAAAATTTAATTCCTAGATACGTCCATGGGAAGTACTGAATGGACGCAGGCCGTTTGGACGTGAACTGGACCTGAAACGTACGTCTTATGGAGGTACGTGGCTACTTGGGCTGATGGTACTGCCTCTACCGTGCCATCTTTCACAAATTGTACGATGCTCCACGAATTCATACTGCAAATAGTTAACAAAATTAATACAATTGAAGAGTAATAAGAAAACTTATTTAAAGAAATGTTGTCTGTAATTATCTGCAACCGTAATATCTAACGATTTCAATCCTACGTTAAGCCTGTACGACGATCATTGGCAGAACCATTTGAAAACTGATAACGAGTAAACTTTTGATGTTATAATATCAATAGTATAGGTAAATTTCCACACCACCCATATGAGGTATTACCCTGGCGCGTTACTGTTTTTTTTAATAACATAGGTAGTTCGCCAATAGCCCTATCGTCCTATGATGTGGTTAAATTTTTTTATCGGATTGCAAATTAGCGAGATAAAAATATTTTATTAATTTGTGATCCGGTAAGAAAAAATAGACCACGATTTTGCTGGCTTTACATACAATACAACTGCAATAGTTACAGTTGACTGGGACAGATATACTTATTGAGCGTGCTAAAAATTCTGTAACATGAAGGTAGTTTCTAAAATATCTACCCTCAAAAAAAGATATGCATGTACGGACTTACGGAGAGCAATCAGAATGTAGCATGGGAAAAACAATAATTTTTTCTTCAAGTTTCAATTTAACATATTTATTAGCAATGTCTGCAATATCGAACATTTCCAAAGGACCTAAATCAGGAGATTCAATTAAAAAAATTCCAAAGCAGGACGATCTACAAGGAGTTTTATAAAAATCTTTCAGATGTAAAAACTTTCTACCAATAATTTTATATGATTCATTCAATAATACTATATTTTTTACAACAATTATATCACTACTACTAAGAGAACAGCAATTATTAGGCTCAGTAGTTTTTAAACAGAAATGCTGAAAATCGACACGTTTGAATTGTTTCGTAATTTTGATATTTGTTATTAAGGGCCCCTCAAAATGTTCTTTTTTAAAAATAGGTAATTTATTTTCATACATCTTTTTCTTCGAGGGAATATTGCATTTTTCCGAATGTCGTTTTACTATTTGTTCCAATACTTTATCGTTTTTCCGAATAGATTTTAAAATGGATTGTAAGAAATTTTCATATTTAAAAGAACTGAAATTGTCAAGAGGCCCGTGATTTCTAACATCTTCTGCAATATGTATAAGATTGTGTATATTGTGAGATATATACTGAGATCCGTATAAAGATTTAAAAGTTTTTACAAAATATTGTAATAGCTCAGATGCATAGTCAATAAAATCAAAATATTTTGAATTGGATAAAATGGTTGTTGCAACATGCAATGAAAGGAAATTCAAATATCTATTATTACTTAAATTATGTAGCAAAACTACTGGGCCAGTATAGAGTAAAAATTGCCTAAATTCTGTTGCTTTCCATCGCTTAAGATCCTTTAAAGTTCGCGGTTTTCTATTAAATTCTAATGGAATATACTTCGCTAAAGAAACTAAAGAATTAGATATATTAAGGGATTGCAAATGTGAGATTTTTGTAGAAGGTTTACCGCAGCACCATAAATTCAAAAGCAACTTTTTCATGACACCCAAACAAATTAAGTGCATATAATCTAAAGTAAAAGAATCGATCATATTTATACCCGGAATATTTTCTAAAATAGATGTACCAATATGGTGGTCATCATCAATTTTTGATCTAAACTCGAAATCATTCCTCAAACGAATATTATTTAAAGCAGGAAAGCATACCCTATTATCAATAAAATCTCCTTCGATACAACACTTTGTACACGAATGATATCCTGTATGTCCTTTCACGTATTTTATTGAAGATTTCGCGGGAGCATCACAAATGAATGATTTTATATGAAGATGAAAGTGTTGTTCATTAATTAAAAATCCATTATTAATAAGGTCTTTAGCCTCCTCAACAAAATCGTATAAAAAATTATTGATATCTTTTGGTTTTTCGTAACCATGGTAGATACCTACCATTTCAACATTTATATATCCTGTGAGACTGCAAAGAATTGGAAACACTTGACTAGTAGAACTTTTCGATAATGGAAGACCGTCAATATTGATATTAATTTCAATAATATTGTTATTAATAAATGAAATGTCTACGAATCGAACGAGGTTTAGAATAGAATTCTTTAAGCCAAAATGATAATAATGCCCTGCTTCAATCGCTTTAGTAACTATTTTCTTTCTACATGTTTTTAAAAGATTTCTAGCATCTATTGGTATGTTATTTGGTATAGGCCTATGTAATATAGGAAGTAAATCATTAATAGCGGCATGAGAAATATTGTGCTTTACAGCCCATTCTGATAAAAGTAGAGGAAAAGTTTCAATATTATTTCTTTCAACCGACTCGTGAGCTGGATGTGCGGAATCCTGCCGTTCTGTAATTTCTTCAATCTGAAAATTTTCTACAGAAACTTTGTTTTCGATAATACTATCTAAAGAAGAATTTAAGTCAACTAAATCATTTGGAGATTTTATATCTAATGAGGTAGAGGCTTCCTGATATAAAGATTTTTTAGCACGCCTATAATATTTCTGTAATTTCCTTTTACCAGGCATGTTTAAATCTATCAAAAATATAAAATACAGACTTACCTGAAATAGTAAAAAATTTCTCCGTCACAAGCTTCTTTCTTTCTTCTTTCACTTGTCACAGAATCCTGATCTATCACCGATGCCAGCTAATGCTCAAATGGCGAGAATGCCTACGCGATCCGCGATTTCTTTCGCGTAGCGCGTCTTTTGTCGCTTGCGCTGACAATTGTTTTTCAAATGCAGTGGTTAAATAAAAGACGGACACAACAATATACAAGCACTTCGTTGTGTGCGTACTGCACTATATTTACCACCTGGAATATCTCGAAAACTAAAGGCTATGCCCGGGTTTGGTAGTGAAATTCGCTTGGACCATTCGATAGCCTACCCAAAAAGACCCTTCTTTGCCAAGTTTTAGCCCCATATATCATCTGTAAGGGTAGTTATATACTGAAAAAAATCGAAAAACCAGTTTTTGGCCGAATTTCCCCATTTATTGACAATTTAAAATTCTGAAAAAAATCTGACACATTTCAGATACTAAGCCACATATTAGGTATCATTTCCAGATTTTTCCGTTGCAAACTCTAGTTGTAAAAAATGATAAACACGAAAAAAAAACGGAAAAATGCAGTTTTCATATAGAAATCTTAAGTTGACTATCACAGATTTGATTTAGCAATGAGATATTACCGTAAGTATTACACTCAATTTTTTTCAAATTCCTGAGAGTGGTGCGTCTTAGTTAAAAAAATAAAAACCACTTTTTTTGGCATTTTCCTTAAGTCATTCTTATCTTTTCTGAATCTTAAAAATATATGATGTAATATTAAACGTTCCTATGTTCGGAGAAACATCTTCCAGACTTTAAAACTTGCGTAATACAAAAAACGAAAATAATACTGTGTAGATATATTTGAATATTTAGAAGACAATTCAAACGGCGCCGATTGGTGCAGCGGCTATGGTCTCTGCTTCGGAACCGCTGAAGACATTTTGGACCAGGTACGAATCCCGGTGAAGTCAATTCTTTTTTTCGTTAATCAGAAGGTTTTTCCTAACCATATGATTGTTGTTAAATCTTTGTAAAACTATTTTTGAACGATGTGCAGGTTATTTTTAATTAATTTTTCGGAAAAATATTTTTTGAGTACTTTCAGTTTTTAGTCATTTACGGACTAATATATTTTAATATAATTATTACTGATTTATTATATACTGAATAAGACATCCAGTAAAGATAAAAGTAATACAGTCACGTATACAATACAGGAACGTTTAATATTACATCATATATTTTTAAGATTCAGAAAAGATAAGTATAACTTAAGGAAAACGCCAAAAAAAGTGGTCTTTATTTTTTTTTAACTATGACGCACCACTCTCAGGAATTTGAAAAAATTGAGCATAATACTTACGGTAATATCTCATTGCTAAATTAAATCTGTGATAGTCAACTTAAGATTTCTATTACGAAATCTGCATTTTTCCGTTTTTTTCGTGTTTTTCATTTTTTACAACTAGGGTTTGCAATGGAAAAATCTGGAAATGATATCTACTATGTGGTTTAGTATCCGAAATGTGTGTCAGATTTTTTCAGAATTTTTAATTGTCAATAAATAGGGAAATTCGGCCAAAAACTGGTTTTTCGATTTTTCTCGATAACTACCCTTACAGATGAAATATCGGGCTGAAACTTGGCAGAGAAGGGTCTTTTTGGGTAGACTATCGAAAGGTCCAAGCACGATTAAAATCCCGCTGGGGGCTAATTTCACTACCAAACACGCGAGCATAGCCTTTAAGTTCTAACAATATTCGGTAATACTTAAGAAACAGTCATTCCTAAAACATACGAAATTTAAATCCTAAATACATTCGTAAAACCTAAAGAACGGACGTTCCTAGAACATCCAAAATTTAAGTCCTAAGGACATTCGTAAAACCTACAAAACGGATGTTCCGAGAAAGTCCAAAATTGAAGTCCTAAGGACATTCGTAAAACCTAAGGAACGGACGTTTCTAGAACATCCAAAATTTAAGTTCTAAAGACATTCGTAAAACCTAAGAAACGGACGTTCCTAGAACGTCCAAAATTTAAGTCCTAAGGATATTCATAAAACTTAAAAAACGGATGTTCCTAGAACGTCCAAAATTTAAGTCCTAAGGACATTCGTGAAACCTAAAAAACGGACGTCCCGAGAACGTCCAGAATTTAAGACCTAAGGACATCCTCCGAATGTTCAGAATGAACGTAGGCCGTTCGGATATAAACTGGACGTAAAACGTACGTCCTATGGACGTATGGTGCTATCTGGGTAATTTCTATGTCATTTTTCAGATTTTGCTGATGCACAAGTGTTCGATGGATCATCAGCCATGCAGCTACGCCAAATATTGGTAAGTATACTGTTAAATTAGTAATGAGTGGTTTAGTTTAACAATTATTTATACCAATACTTAATTATACGTGTTACCACGTATTGTAGATACTTTCTAAAGAATGTGTGTAATTTTTGCATGCATTCAATTGCAATTAACAATTTTGTTTCCTTTTGCTTTTCTTGTTGTAAGATTAATTTCTATGTCATTTTTCAGACCTTACTGAGGCACAAGTGTTCGATGGATCATCAGCCATGCAGCTACGCCAATATCTATAACTGCGAAAAACAGTTGTATTTTAAGTACGTCGTTATCCGATTCTTGTTTCACCATCTTAAGCGGAGCTGTTGTAATTATCAGAACTATTGAAGAGGTGTAATATGAATGTAATATCATATTACTAATATGCAACGTGTTATGTATGTAATATAATATGTAATGTGTGAGAGAGAGAGAGAGAGAGAGAGAAATCGTGCTATTGTAATATGTAATATGAATGTAATATCATATTACTAATGTGCAATGTGTGTTATGTATGTAATATGAATGTAATATCATATTACTAATGTGCAATGTGTGTTATGTATGTAATATGAATGTAATATCATATTACTAATGTGCAATGTGTGTTATGTATGTAATATGAATGTAATATCATATTACTAATGTGCAATGTGTGTTATGTACGTAATATAATATGTAATGTAAGGAATCTTACTTTTATAATATGTAATATATGTATACATTTCGTACATATACAGGGTGTCCCAAAACCCCTTAGACTCCGGGAAATGGGAGGTTCCTTAGGTCATTTGAAGCAACATTTTCCTTTGCACCAATGTCAGCCGGGGCTTTGTTTAGGAGTTATTAACGAAAAACACGGACCAATCAGAGCGCGACCCAGACGCGCGATAACACGTTCAGCCAGGCGCGCCGGGAGACGAGCGTGGTGTAACGCCACGATGCCGCAACGAACAAGAGTTTCTCGAGATTATGTGAATCTTCCCCGATTTGGATGAGCTTTGGATATGTTGTCAAGACCATGATTCTGAACAACATTTCCTTTAGACTTTTTGACGGTCGCGGAAGAACTTTACTTGTCAATTCATATGGGTGGATCTTTTTACCCGACTTACGGCAACGTTACCCGAACGAGAGAAGAAGCAGAAACTGATTGTACTGAAAACTCACTTATTCAGCCGTAAATCCATTTGCTGCTTCGAAATGTGTGTCACTGGGTCACTCGGTGACGAACTGTACAGATGTCTTCAGGTATACGACAGTACCGAAAGTTAAGGGACGTACGGCCAGGTCGACGAACTGCACAGCCGGTGGTAGAAGGCCTAAGGGATGCGCGGTCAAGTCGACGATCCAGAATTTCACTTTCACTTTCGAATCGATAAATAATTCGTATGTTTATTTCACACAGATGCCTTGAAATTTTTCCACACTCACAATCACTGCTCACATTTGTCAACACATAATTATGCACTAATAATAATTGCCATATCCCTTGTCCTGCTGCACAAATCACAACAATCAGGTAATGCAATCACAAGACTGCGGATTTCATGCATTTGTAGCAAACATGAGTAGGTGCATTTGAAGACACTAGAGAGATTAAAATAATTTCAAAACACCAATGTATTATTTTCAACTTCTTAAAATGATCACAGTAAGAATCAAATATCTGTCTGGCTCCTGTCCCTTGTAATAGCGGCAGCCAACATTCATTTTACATAAAGATCCGCAGTCTAGTGATTAGATTAAATAATCGTTTAATTAGTTTTAACAATTATTATTAGTGCATAACTATGTGTTGACAAATGTGAACAGTGATTGTGAGTGTGGAAAAATTTCAAGGCATCTGTGTGAAATAAACATACGAATTATTTATCGATTCGAAAGTGAAACTGACATTCTGGATCGTCGACTTGATCGCGCATCCCTTAGGCCTTCTACCACCGGCTGTGCAGTTCGTCGACCTGGCCGTACGTCCCTTAGCTTTCGGTACTGTCGTATACCTGAAGACATCTGTGCAGTTCGTCACCGAGTGACCCAGTGACACACATTTCGAAGCAGCAAATGGGTTTACGGCTAAATAAGTGAGTCTTTAATACAATCAGTTTCTGCTTCTTCCCTCGTTCGGGTAAAGTTGCCGTAAGTCGGGTAAAGAGATCCACCCATATGAATTGACACGTAAAGTTCTTCCGATCGACAAAAACTGTAAAGGGTAATGTTGTTCAGAATCATGGTCTTGACAACATATCCAAAGCTCATCCAAATCGGGTAAAAGATAGTACATCGATCGATTTACAATTACAAGTTTTTACAATTATGTATGTCGTAAACTAAAGCCGGCCGACAAAAACTGTAACGGGAAATGTTGTTCAGAATCATGGTCTTGACAACATATCCAAAGCTCATCCAAATCGGGGAGGATTCACATAATCTCGAGAAACTCTTGTTCGTTACGGCATCGCGGCGTTACACCACGCTCGTCTCCCGGCGCGCCGGGCTGAACGTGCCATCGCGCGTCTAGGTCGCGCTCTGATTGGTCCGTGTTTTTCGTTAATAACTCCTAAACAAAGCCCCGGCTGACATTGGTGCAAAGGAAAATGTTGCTTCAAATGACCTAAGGAACCTCCCATTTCCCGGAGTCTAAGGGGTTTTGGGACACCCTGTATATGTAAGAAATCCGTTATATGCTAGCGTGCATAATAAGTTAGTACTTATATATTAATATAATATGTGAGGTAAAAATTGTTACCTCACAAAATGACTGATTGTGAGATATAAAAATAAATTATTTTTATAATACACATATATATATGTATATAATTAATTGACCCTACAGAAAGAATCCTTTTGTTGGCTTTTCGTATTATAGTAATGTAGGCCCGACGTTGGGTATTACCGTTGGCCCTACGTTGGGTATTACCGTTGGCCCGACATTGGACGTGATCGTTGGCCCTACGTTGGGTATTACCGTTGGCCCGACGCTGGCGCAACGTTGGCTGAACGTTGGCCCAACGTTGGCCCTGACTGTTGGCCCAACTGCAAAAAAGAGCGACATCTCTAACGGTTGCCCAACGCAAACCCCCAACGTAGGCCCAACGAAACGCCAACCGTAAATGCTACTAGGGCAGTAAAATTTTGACAGTGTAATAAATACAATTTTCCACACTTATTTTTTCAAAATTATCGTGCCGCGCAGTGGAATAGGCCTATAGGGGAAACCACTTACAAAAAAAAACGCATTGACCATAGTACCTCATGGGTAATGTGGAAACCTATGGGTACGCGAGTCGCCCCAACGCGCCACGCGCAGTGCATACGGCGTGCGGTAGGTACGGGCCTGAGGAGCTCCGCGGGACTATGGCCACTACGGGGAGCGAGACGCGCGGGCGGGAGAAGTAGGCGTCCACTGAGAATTCCCTAGCTCGTGCGCTATTTCTGCCCATGCCTGCTCTACACCTACCTAGCGCCACCATTTACTACGTGTATAGAGGCTGTAACTACACGTGCTGGAAAGTGGCGCCTCTATCAGTCTATCGGCGTAGAGGTGAACTACGGATGAAATAGGACAAGGATAGGAGACACGTCGCTCGGAGGAGAGACAAAGACAGAGGTATAACCAAGCAGCTTGATTTTTCGATGAACTCTTTCCCATTTCCTGAAGCGAAAAAGCAATATCTTTGGATGCTCTTTGCGTTGACATGTTCTCCGTGTTATTCCGCATCGCTGTAAAAAGCCCTTTTTTGGAAAAAATGTTCTGAAAAAATGTTCTTCCATCAAAACGTACGCTATTATTGTTTAAAAAATTTCAAGAAACAAATTGCAAAAAAGGGCTCTTTACGGCGTTCCGGAATAACGCGGAGAACATTTCAACGCAAAGAGCATGCAAAAATATTGCTTCTTCGCTTCAGAAAATGGGAAAGAGTTCATCGTTATAATACTGAACAATCCGTATTCCAAGATGGCTGGTTCGTTACGCGCTTTCCGACGTCCCGCCCGCGCGTCTCGCTCCCCGTAGCGGCCGTAGTGCTGCGAGCACTGGTACGGCAGCCACGGTGAGCGAGACCGCGGGCGGGCAAGTGGAGGGATCTCTCGAGAATGCCTCCGATCGAGCTACGAAATACTACGAATTGATCATGCCTGGGCTTTTACTCCGAGCGTAACTGACCTACGATGAATGAAGTAGGACAAGGATAGAGAGATCCTCGTCTCTCCTGCAGGGCTGCGATGGAGAGGGAGATATGTCGCTCGCAGGAGAGATGAAGACGGAGTGATATAATCAAGCAGCTTGATTTTTCGATGAACTTACACTACTTTCTGAAGCGCAGAAGCAATTTTTTTTTTTTTTAAATACGGAGAGTATTATTGAGGTGTTCCGTACAGTGCCCTTTATTGGAAAAAGTGTACTGAAAAAGTGTTTCTTCTATAAAAAACGAACGCTGTTATTGTTTATAAAGTTTCAAGAGACAAATTGCACAAAATGCCTGTGTATACGGGACACCAGAATAATACAGAGATTAAGAGCGGCGAAAAGAGGGAGAAGGGGAACTTGTATAAGGATTGTTACGCTAAGGGAAACTAATAATAAAGTTGTACATAATAGTAATATACATATTAGGTTTGGGAAAAAGAAATCCATCATTTCTCCGCTTGAGATAACGTAAAAATAATGTATTTCTTCTTCCCCAACCTAATATATTCATATATTTATATAAATAAATAAAATATTTTGAGATAAGTATAATATTGAAGTAAAAAAATTAATTCCTAATAATAATTATTATAAATTTTGCTTTTCTTTTGGAATCGCGGTCGTCTCTTTCGGTACTACGGTCGCGGCCGCTTCTTCTGTGATGGTGGTGGTGGTGGTTGTTGTTGTTGTTGTTGTTGTTGTTGTTGTTGCTGTTGATTTGTATGCTACCGCGCTCTCCGTCATAGCGGTATTGCTATTCTTGTAAAAAAATTGTTTCTGAAATTTTATATTGTATAGGTGTTTGTAGATGTTTAAATTTTAAATACTGTTCAACTTTTGTTGGAAAGATTTTATCGTCAGATTATCGGAAACCCTTGGAAAATCGTGACACTGCAGTTCTTTCACCGAAAAGCTGGTGAAAATTATTTTTCCATGTAAATTATGTTGAAATAATGTAATTTGTTAATTTGATATAAATATGTAGATCGCGAAACTTTGTAATAAGTAAATATTAATATAAATATTTATTTTTAGCATTAATATTTATATGTATATTTGAAACAGTATTTATTTCTATGTTGCGTATATTTGTGCATTTAATTAATATTTAAAAGTAATCAATAATTCAGCAATTTTTCTTATGATTTTAGAACTTCATCAAGGATTTTGTTATACTTTCGTGTGAGTCCGCGTGTTCTATTTGATGTCATTTTATTCAGTATATATTGGCGAACAAAGTGCAAAAAGAATTGAATCTAACTTGATCTGACTCGAAGTTTTATAGCTAATTTAGTTAGAAGGTGATTGAGAATTGTAGCGCTCCATGCACGCCTGTACGTTCGCGTTCGACGGGCCTCTTCTTGAATTCTCGGAACCTCGTCGAAAGAACTGTTTAGATTATAGCCATTTGAAATGTTATTGCTATGCTGCAGATAAGCCTTCGACTAATTGTAAGTCCTCTGGTCCTCGTCCGCTGGCTTTTGACCAGGGATCCTAACCGTAACCGTAACCGGGTTCGGTTCTTGTAACCCGGGAGTAACCCGCATAACCGGGTTACTGAAGACATCGTTGTTTGGTTAACCTGGTTAACCCGCTCTTACGAAGCGGGTTACTGATACTGATTCTTAGATGTAACATGTAGCGGATATTTACCATAAATTTACTGTCTACTATTATGATAATATTAATATGGAATAATGTGCAATAATAATATTATATAATTCTTTAACTATATATTGTATATATTGCGTTGTAAAGTACGATCAATATATTACCGTGATACATCACTTAAATATATCATTGTAAATATAGAGACGCCACTTCAGGACCTCCGCGAGCGTGACAAATGACATTGTTGCACCTGAGAGCTGTGTCTCTCTCGCATTGGCACCTCCCACTTCAGCGTCCGGATTGTTTCCCGATCGTATTTTGTTTTTGGTATATGTATATATAAGGCGTTGACAATCCCGTGAAATTCAGTATGTGAACTAACGGGATCAAAGTCGCGACGTACATAACAGATTGACTATTATATATATATATATTGAAAATTACATTTTATATTTAATTTTAATAATGCAACATCCTGTGCGTGAGTACTTCTCATTTAACGTAGACGACAACAAGTCCGCGTGCCTTATTAACGGATGCAATATAAAATTGACAGTAAGTTTCCTATTTTTTTTTATAGTTTTTTATTTAATTTGGTCAGATATGCACATATGTACTTACAATGAGAGCTAACAGTGAATATAGTGTATACATTCTGAAATCATAGAATTTATTCAATATATCTTACACATATTGCTTCAAATTATTTTTCCAAAAAATTTCGAACTTACTCTTATGAATAAATAATGCCTAATTCCAATATTGCACTGGTTCAGATTGGTATTGCTTTGCAAATTTTAATCGCAAAACTTAATGCTTAGCGACTTCTTTTAAAGTGTATACTCACTTTTGACTCTCACGAGTATTTACATATTTTTGTTTGCTTTAATATTCTACTATATTATTTTCTTGTATCTGTTTGTATATATTTTTTGTGAAGTATGTACATATTTTTGTTTGCATTAATGTAGTATTATATTATTTTTTTTGGTGTATGTTTCGTAAACTATTTATGTATTTTTGTGTGCTTCAATATTATGTTCAGTTCATACACGCTAAATATTATGTTTTCATTTTTACAATTACATACTATTTCCCTGCATTTCAAGCTCTAGATACGTAGTAACCCACGTCTTGTAACCGGGTACAGTTTAAAATGTGTAACCCGCTCTGAGCGGGTTAACCCGCTCTGGTTGCTACTTGGGAACCGTTCCTGTAGGGTTACTGCGGGTTACAGTAACCGAGCTTGGTAACCCGGGTTACGGTTCGGGTTAGGCGTTGGTTAGGATCCCTGCTTTTGACTGCATTCAGTTGTAACAGTGCGATCGAAGACTACAGAGCGAAATATTCAAACTTTCAAAGGCGATTTTATATGCGTATAACGTTTAGTTAAATTTTTTAGTGTAAATTATATTGTGTGTAGTGTATTTTTTTTTAGTTTAAGTATTGTTTTGTGTAGTTTATGTTTAGTGCGTGTTAATTATGCTGTGTTAAGTTTATTATTCGTAAGACTAATTAAATTGGTTGGACTCATCTGGAATCAAACTAATCACCCGACAAAGATTATTCGACATAATGCAGGAGCACAAAGAGAAAAATATTAGTCAGAAATGGAAATGTCTGGAACAATTTTTCAATCAACAAAATTACACAGAAGAAGAGCGTCAAGCATTCAAGCATATTCGATCATCGTGATAGGGAAATATTACTTGAAGAACATTTTTGCAAAACGTTTTTAACGAAAATTAATTGTGAGTATCGTAATTGTATATACATACAAAATATTGTTAACCTGTCATATCAACATATTTCATAAATCAGATTTTATATGTGTATTGCCGCTTTAGCAGTGATTTTTATAAAAATTACCTACAGCATCAAAAAGTAGAGAAGATTTACGCTTTATAATCGTGGATGTTTCATCACTTTTGGATTATTCTCGGCAAAGTTATGCGAATTTGAAGATTGAGCCAATTTTAAATTAGCTCTGTCCGGCTTTTCCGGCTGTGCGACGCACAGTGGGGTATTTGGCCCGAAAAAGTGGAAAAAATTCTATTTCTAAATTTTTGCGTATGGCATAAAATTTTTGTTGTTTGTTGTAGTTAAACGTCTGATGAATAAGGCTGCAATATTATTTTTTCTATTTACTGATGAAACTACATCAGCAGATTCAACCGAAGAAAAAACATTATCTGAGGAATGGTAATAATTTAAAATTTTCTTATAATGTATATTTATTTACTAAAAAGTTTCGAGATTCACATATTTTGCATAAAATAATAATTTACATCATTTCAATATAATTTATGTGCAAAAATAATTCTTTTCAGTTTTTCGGTGCAAATATTCTACTATCGCCACGGTTTTTCATGGGTTCTCGATAATCTGAGGAAAAAATGTTTCGAACAAAAGAGGAACATTATTCAGTCGTCTAGAAATTTCAATATGTAAAAGTTAAAAAAAAATTTTTTTTTCAAAAAATTGAGGTTTTGATTTTTTAAATACTAAAATGTATTTTGGATTTCATAATGTTGTAGCTTATATAATATTATAACCTTGAGCCTATAAATAACGCTACAATAGTTTTTTAAATATTTAAATATTCTCTATCTTTCTGCAGGGTAACGTACAGAGCCCTTTTTTGTAATTTGTCTATTGAAACTTTATAAACAATAATAGCATACGTTTTTATGGAAGAAATTTTTTCAATATTTTATGAAATTGTATTATAATTATAATTCTGAATGTATTTTTTATTATAGGAAGACAGAAGATCAAATAAACTTGTGTAATGAAAAAAAAAAATAAAAATCGCTGCACGGGGACTCGAAGGCCAGCTCCAGATTGCGATTCATACGCTCGACGGCTCGACAGCCGAATTTCAGTCTCGTTGCCGTAAAGTAAAGCAACGCAACATGGCAACATGGCAAGTGCTAAAAATAGATTGTGGCTGGCACAAGCTGGCACAAGCGCACAAGCAGCGCACACTCTCGAGAGATCCCCCACATGCCCGCCCGCGCGTCTCGCTCCCCGTGGCTGCCGTACCAGTGCTCGCAGCACTATGGCCGCTACGGGGAGCGAGACGCGCGGACGGGACGTCGGAAAGCGCGTAACGAACCAGCCATCTTGGAATACAAATTGTTCAGTATTATAACGATGAACTCTTTCCCATTTTCTGAAGCGAAGAAGCAATATTTTTGCATGCTCTTTGCGTTGAAATGTTCTCCGCGTTATTCCGGAACGCCGTAAAGAGCCCTTTTTTGCAATTTGTTTCTTGAAATTTTTTAAACAATAATAGCGTACGTTTTGATGGAAGAACATTTTTTCAGAACATTTTTTCCAAAAAAGGGCTTTTTACAGCGATGCGGAATAACACGGAGAACATGTCAACGCAAAGAGCATCCAAAGATATTGCTTTTTCGCTTCAGGAAATGGGAAAGAGTTCATCGAAAAATCAAGCTGCTTGGTTATACCTCTGTCTTTGTCTCTCCTCCGAGCGACGTGTCTCCTATCCTTGTCCTATTTCATCCGTAGTTCACCTCTACGCCGATAGACTGATAGAGGCGCCACTTTCCAGCACGTGTAGTTACAGCCTCTATACACGTAGTAAATGGTGGCGCTAGGTTGGGTCTCGCGCACCCTTAAAGACTGCCAGCCTTATGGGAGTTGGCGAGCCTAGAATTTTTCGGTGTACTCTTACGCCCTCTAGGATATATTCTGACTGGAGTGAGAAACAGGAGGCCACCGACGGCATTTCGTCGGTGCAGAAGACACTGTATGTATCGTGTTAGCAACGCGCCCGCGCGCTACACTCACCAGCGTATCTTTACTATATCCGTGTGCGCTGCTTGTGCGCTTGTGCCAGCCGCAATCTATTTTTAGCACTTGCCATGTTGCCATGCTTTACGGCTTACGGAAACGAAACTGAAATTCGACTGTCGAGCACTGTCGAGCCGTCGAGCGTATGAATCGCAATCTGGAGCTAGCCTTCGAGTCCCCGTGCAGCGAGGATTTTTTTTAATTTTTATTTTTCATTACTTTTTTAATTACATTTTTTAACCTTCCAAAAAATTAAAAATGTTAAAACTATGTTCAAAATATGTATTCATTTTAAATAGAAACGTTTTGTTACTGTCATAATTGCAAAAAAATACAGTCATAACTATAATTATAATAGAATTTCATAAAATATTGAGGTTATTGCAAACTCATCTTCTTTCGCGATGATGCTCTAATTTTATTGTTTCTCTCGAATGTCCATTTCTCTCGAATGTCCATGACAGTGGCGTTTCTAGGTGTAAATAAAAAATGTTGATATAAAAAATGTATCATAATTAAACTACAATTATTCTAATAACGTAGAATGTAGTACATATTAAGTTTTAATTACCAGGATTTTCTTCTTCGACGTCAAGCACCCTTTACTGCTTCTCGTAATTTACGTATACGCACAGGGTGTCATAAAATTATATGTCGTGGACACCATAGCGCGATTCTACACCCCCGATTTAGTAGAAAATGACGTAAGAAATCCCCTGTAAAATTGACCTTAAACGTGAAAAACAAGGTAAAAAGCCAACATTTTTTTAAAGGATTAAGAATTTTTAAATCTTTATACCAAAATTTTCTTTTAAGATTTAACATTTTAGATTTTAAAAGAAAATTTTTGTATAAAAATTTTAAAAATCTTAATCCTTTAAAAAAATGTTGGCTTTTTTAGCTTGTTTTTCACGTTTAAGGTCAATTTTGCGGGGGGTTTCTTACGTCATTTTCTACTAAATCGGGGGTGTAGAATCGCGCTATGGTGTCCACGACATATAATTTTGTGACACCCTGTACATTAGGGTGGACCTTATTTTTCGACCATGAAATTTTTTTGGTCCCGTAAACCAGAATTGTAACAAATGTTGAGAAAATTATCTGGAAAAATTTTGGGGCCGATTGGATCATGGGAAAATGAGGCGCAGCAAATTTGAAAATTTTGAATTTTTTAAATCTTGACATAAATAGACGTTATGATATATCGTTGAATTTGTCTTTTTTCTCTTTAAGAGTCCATATATGGCATAAACAGTTGTTGATAGAAAAAACATCCGTGACCTTGAAAACTTGAAATAATGACTTTGAAAAAATTTTTTTTTCTCTGATACCATATCCACCTCCTTATATATTACAACTTTTGTTTGAAGAGATTTTTCATATATACATAACTGACGGAGATATTAAGGGGCGTAATTTGCATTATTCGGAAGCATACAACTGCGCATATGTATAGCTATTTTCATAGCTACATGCTGCCGAATAATGCAAATTACGCCTCGCAAACGAAAAAATAGGACTTTTGAGGCAGATAACGCCCTAGATCGATGTTTATCTAGCGTTTTTGACTAATGAAAAACCCCGTGTTTGTATTATCGGGAAATGAGTAAATGAATATCTTGCAATCCTGGAAGTCTCTCTATACTCCCTTATATAAATAAATTCATTAATACGCTCCAATCTACAAAAGAAAAAAAGTTATAATATCGGAAAAAGAAGTTATTATGAATAATAAGTAGTCTGACTGAAACATAGACTGAAGGTGGTCAATGATACCGCTGAACGGGGCGTTAAACTAATGGAGGATCATAATAAAATTTTATATAGAAACAAAGAGAAGAAATAATATATACTATACAAACTGTGATGGAATATCGACAGCAGTATCCTGACGCCACAAAACAGATTTGTCAAAGGATTTTTAAATATTTTTTAATATAGAGAGAAACACCTGATCAATCCCTACATGCGATTAATTACATTTTTAAGAGGCATTGAAGACAGCTTATTAACTGAGAGTTATTCACTTTTTCATTTTCCTCAGAGTCAGTAAGTTCTTTATTTTTCTCGGAGTCATTAAGTTTTCCATTTTTCTTGCAGTTATTCACTTTTTCATTTTCCTTAGTGTCATTAAGTTCTTTATTTTTCTCGGAGTCATTAATTTTTTCATTTTTCTTGGAGTCATTGAATTATTGCCATACTTTACCATATTGTAACCTTCTAGGTGTATATAACTTCCGTAAGGATATTTTAATGATATTATCGATACATATCTAAGTTCATTCGGAGAAAATTCGTTAAAAAGCTATAAATATTGTCTATTAAGTTTTTCACATGAAACGTGCATTATTCAAGCTTTAATTCAAATAAAGAGCAGGCACGTGTTTGGCGAATATACCTAATGTAGTTATAAAAAAACCAAGTATATTAAAAATCACGTTATAAGTTAAGAAAGAAAACCATGATTACCATTATCTATGTCATAAGAACGCAGAGTATTTGAATCTCGGATAACGCAATAACTCGTCCGCCCGAACTTGTTCGATTCTTTTCGTACCCACCCGACGAATTCGAAGTCGAATCGACGGACCGCCGGACTTTCTGCAACCCGACCCGACCTGAACCCGAACATCGAGCGGCCCGCACATCCCTAAATTATTTATAATTATAAATATATTATATTAAATGACCTATTATAATAACCTATATTAGGTAATTATGATCACACATTAAATAAGTAAATATGGCTCAAATTGTGCCGTATTTAGGCTCATTTTAATTAGAAGAATCTCACAAATACGTTGGTAATTCCGTAAAAAAAGATTGAAAAATAAAAAACTTTCCTATGTGCATTGATGTAATCGGTACGCAGCCTTTTGAACTGTGTCGGCTGCCTCGTACCTCAGTCCCTCTTTGTCGTTTACGCGCTGTCGTAAAAAAAGTTCTGGTACATATGTTGATAGTCTAAAAATATTATCAATGCTATTTTTCAATTTCTCTAAAAAACCTGCATTTGTCGAATTTTTGCGTATTTTTCACTTTGTGTAATTAACATTTTGAACCAAAAAATCGGGAAAAAATCTCAAATATCAATTTCAATTACATGCAATTATATGATTAAATTAATGCAAGTAAATGGGGAAAATTGACCGAAAATTGAATGACACAACGGCTGTTTAAATAATTCGAAGGACTACCTCGTCCGACTAGGCCCTTCATTCTAAATTGTAATATTCCAATATTCCAATATCATTTTCAATATTTCAAGTACTATTTAAAACTATTAATGAGTTTTAACAACAAAATATTTTAAATAGAAAACTAAATTTTGACAAATAAGATAAGATTATAGCAAGCTTGCTATAAATGTCGAAAACTCGAGTCTGGCCAGATATGAGACATTCAATTTTCAGGAAACACTATTCTATGATGACGAACGGAGAAAAGGGAAGTGAAGCTCGAGGGCTTCGGTCGCCGTGGAATGGAGTGAAACATTGTAACATGATACGGGTCGGGTCGGGTATATCGGTGTGAGACAACTAAATCAAACAACAAAGCTTAATTATTTATCATTACTTTTTTATAGGATTTTCCTTAACATATTTGGTGAATTTTGTTTCTTTTTATGAAAATGATACCAAAATTATATAATTCCGATGATATTTGCTTATGCAATGAGCGACGCAAGTTTCGGACACAATGAAGGACAGCGTGGGGAAAAAAAGAGACGCGGAAAGTCCTTATTCTTTTAAGATTTCGACTTCGACTTCGTCTGCTAGCTCTTCGCCTCGTCGCACAATGTACTCATAAATGAATCATGTTTCAGGAAGCGGTTCAGTTCAGAATGAAATAAAATAATGTTACACGCACTTTTTAAATAGCGTCATGGTGCAAGAAATATTCGTATAGAGTCAAATAGAATTATTTTTTTAGATATCTTCGTACGAAATACTGACTCTAAATAACATTGTATGGATAGGAGCCGTCGAAAATTAGTTTAATTAGTTAATACTTTTATCTTGTTACTAACTCTACTTTAACAATTGCAGTCAATAATGCTGTCGAGCATTACAAGTATGGGATAAATAAGTAAAAAAATTAATTTTCTGCTTCCTACTAAGGATCTTAATAAGAACGATTGAATTTTGTCATTACACAACATAACAGAATATTTTTTAAGAATCATTATTTTATTCCAATACATTTGTAGAATATTACGTATAGTAATTACTTTCATTTTTCCTTCATCTATAAACTATCGATTATATTGTAAACAATTATTACAATGGTGATAATAACGGAAATAAGAATACAATAAGAGAATTATACATATACATATAGTATACATATAATTGTTTACAATATAATCGATAGTTTATAGATGAAGGAAAAATGACAGTAATTACTACGTAATATTCTACAAATGTATATTGGAATTTAAATAGTAATTTTAACATTATTGCGTTATATATAAAATAATGATTCTTAAAAAATATTCTGTTATGTTATGTAATGACAGAATTCAATCGTTCTTATTAAGATCCTTAGTAGGAAACAGAAAATTAATTTTTTTACTTATTTATCCCATACTTGTAATGCTCGATAGCATTATTGACTGCAATTATTAAAGCAGAGGTAGTAACAAGATAAAAGTATTAACTAATTTTCGACGGCTCCTATCCATACAATGTTATTTAGAGTCAGTATTTCGTACGAAGATATCTAAAAAAATAATTCTATTTGACTCTATACGAATATTTCTTGCACCATGACGCTATTTAAAAAGTGCGTGTAACATTATTTTATTTCATTCTGAACTGAACCGCTTCCTGAAACATGATTCATTTATGAGTACATCGTGCGACGAGGCGAAGAGCTAGCAGACGTAGTCGAAGTCGAAATCTTAAAAGAATAAGGACTCTCCACGTCTCTTTTTTCCCGACGCTGTCCTTCTTTGTGTCCGAAACTTGCGTCGCTCATTGCATAAGCAAATATCATCGGAATTATATAATTTTGGTATCATTTTCATAAAAAGAAACAAAATTCACCAAATATGTTAAGGAAAATCCTATAAAAAAGTAATGATAAATAATTAAGCTTTGTTGTTTGATTAGTAGTCTCACACCGATATACCCGACCCGACCCGTATCGTTACAATGTTTCACTCCACTCCACGGCGACCGAAGCCCCCGAGCTTCACTTCCCTTTTCTCCGTTCGTCATCATAGAATAGTGTTTCCTGAAAATTGAATGTCTCATATCTGGCCAGACTCGAGTTTTCGACATTTATAGCAAGCTTGCTATAATCTTATCTTATATGTCAAAATTTAGTTTTCTATTTAAAATATTTTGTTGTTAAAACTCATTAATAGTTTTAAATAGTACTTGAATATATTTAAAATGATATTGGAATATTGGAATATTACAATTTGGAATGAAGGGCCCAGCCGGACGAGGTAGTCCTTCGAATTATTTAAACAGCCGTTGTGCCATTCAATTTTCGGTCAATTTTCCCCATTTACTTGCATTAATTTAATCATATAATTGCATTTAATTGAAATTGATATTTGAGATTTTTTCCCGATTTTTTGGTTCAAAATGTTAATTACACAAAGTGAAAAATACGCAAAAATTCGACAAATGCAGAAGTAAATAAATTGTGCTATCCTCCCCAGTTAATAGTGAAAATGTAAGGGGTATCCGTAGTATGAAGATTATATATAGATATGTTGAAAAACTAAAGTTATGAGCCAAAAACTTGCAATTGCCTGCTAAATGTCACAATGCGTGGCTCAAAATGTCATTTTGAGAAACATTTCCTAATTTTGAACCCCTGTCTATCGGTGCCTGTTGGGTCAAAAAAAAAGATTGACCAGTGAAATTTAAAGGAAATTTAATGCTCTTTCCAAAAATGAAAAACAAAAGTTCTGAGGACCCACAGTTTTTGAGTAATAGGCGACAAACCAAAACAAGGTAATAAAAATCGTGGTTTTTCACCCTCCCCAAGATAGCACAGGATCCTCGAGGTCGAAAACTGAGATTCGACACCCCAGAGTACCCCTAAATGACGTGTCAAAATTTCATTAAGTTCGGAATACTTTCCAGGTAGACGCCTTTTTTCGACCTGCCGACTGGACTATATGAAAAAACTTGACGACACTGAGGAAAATGAAAAATTGAATAACTCCGAGAAAAATGGAAAACTTAATGACTCCGAGAAAAATAAAGAACTTACTGACTCTGAGGAAAATGAAAAATGTAATAACTCTCAGTTAATAAGCAGTCTTCAATGCCTTTTAAAAAAGCAATTAATCATGCAGGGATTGATCAGGTGTTTCTCTCTATATTAAAAAATATTTAAAAATCCTTCGACAGGCGTCAGGATACTGCTGTCGATATTCCATCACAGTTTGTATAGTATATATTATTTCTTCTCTTTGTTTCTATATAAAATTTTATTATGATCCTCCATTAGTTTAACGCCCCGTTCAGCGGTATCATTGACCACCTTCAGTCTATGTTTCAGTCAGACTACTTATTATTCATAATAACTTCTTTTTCCGATATTATAACTGTTTTTCTTTTGTAGATTGGAGCGTATTAATGAATTTATTTATATAAGGGAGTATAGAGAGACTTCCAGGATTGCAAGATATTCATTTACTCATTTCTCGATAATACAAACACGGGGTTTTTCACTAGTCAAAAACGCTAGATAAAACATCGATCTAGGGCTCTATCTGCCTCAAAAGTCCTATTTTTTCGTTTACGAAGCGTAATTTGCATTATTCGGCAGCATGTAGCTATGAAAATAGCTATATGCGCAGTTGTATGCTTCCGTATCTCTGTCAGTCATGTATATATGAAAAAACTCTTCAAACAAAAGTTGTAATATATAAGGAGGTGGATATAGTATCAGAGAAAAAAATTTTTCCAAAGTCATTATTTCAAGTTTTCAAGGTCACGGATGTTTTTTCTATCAACAACTGTTTATGCCATATATGGACTCTTAAAGAGAAAAAAGACAAATTCAACGATATATCATAACGTCTATTTATGTCAAGATTTAAAAAATTCAAAATTTTCAAATTTGCTGCGCCTCATTTTCCCATGATCCAATCGGCCCCAAAATTTTTCCAGATAATTTTCTCAACATTTGTTACAATTCTGGTTTACGGGACCAAAAAATTTCATGGTCGAAAAATAAGGTCCACCCTAATGTACAGGGTGTCACAAAATTATATGTCGTGGACACCATAGCGCGATTCTACACCCCCGATTTAGTAGAAAATGACGTAAGAAACCCCCCGCAAAATTGACCTTAAACGTGAAAAACAAGCTAAAAAAGCCAACATTTTTTTAAAGGATTAAGATTTTTAAAATTTTTATACAAAAATTTTCTTTTAAAATCTAAAATCTTAAATCTTAAAAGAAAATTTTGGTATAAAGATTTAAAAATTCTTAATCCTTTAAAAAAATGTTGGCTTTTTACCTTGTTTTTCACGTTTAAGGTCAATTTTGCAGGGGATTTCTTACGTCATTTTCTACTAAATAGGGGGTGTAGAATCGCGCTATGGTGTCCATGACATATAATTTTATGACACCCTGTACATATACGTAAATTACGAGAAGCAGTAAAGGGTGCTTGACGTCGAAGAAGAAAATCCTGGTAATTAAAACTTAATATGTACTACATTCTACGTTATTAGAATAATTGTAGTTTAATTATGATACATTTTATATCAACATTTTTTATTTACACCTAGAAACGCCACTGTCTCGGAAGGAAATGGACATTCGAGAGAAGCAATAAAATTAGAGCATCATCGCGAAAAAAGATGAGTTTGCAATAACCTCAATATTTTATGAAATTCTATTATAATTATAGTTATGACTGTATTTTTTTATTATAGGAAGACAGAAGATCATATTGTGTGTATGCTAGTATAAAATCAATTTATATATATTATACAATTTATTTTATTATTTGTTTGACAACTAATAAATCTACAAATTATTTCATAAACTAAAAAATACTTCCTGCATTTTCGTATTCTCCAATCAGTCCAAATAAATACCATCAACGTGTTCTCATATACCAATTTTTATTAATGCAATTATGACAGTAACAAAACGTTTCTATTTAAAATGAATACATATTTTGAACATAGTTTTAACATTTTTAAATTTTTGGAAGGTTAAAAAACGTAATTAAAAAAGTAATGAAAAATAAGAATAAAAAAAAAATACTCGCTGTACGGGGACTCGAAGGCTAGCTCCAGATTGCGATTCATACGCTCGACGGCTCGACAGTCGAATTTCAGTTTCGTTTCCGTAAGCCGTAAAGCATGGCAACATGGCAAGTTCTAAAAATAGATTGTGGCTGGCACAAGCGCACAAGCAGCGCACACGGATGTAGTAAAGGTACGCTGGTGAGTGTAGCGCGCGGGCGCGTTGCTAACACGATACATACAGTGTCTTCTGCACCGACGAAATGCCGTCGGTGGCCTCATGTTTCTCACTCCAGTCAGAATATATCCTAGAGGGCGTAAGAGAACACCGAAAAATTCTAGGCTCGCCAACTCCCATAAGGCTGGCAGTCTTTAATAGTATTTATCTCGTCGGTGACCGGGGCGAGAGACCCCCTGCCCCCTAGTACAAGGCCTGTACGTGCCTGTACGACGCTGCGTACGGCATTCGAAACAATGGCGCGACTGTGTTGCCCTCTTACGGTCAGTGATGCCAGAATCGGGGACGCGAGGACGCTTCCCCTCCAGCACAGGTTCCCCCTCTCTGACGGACCGTCCTCGCCGTAGCTTCTGCTGCGCACGCGCTACACACGAACGTACTTCTACTCTGCCCATGTGAGTGCATGCTCGATTGCACGCGCGCTACACAAACAAGCGTACCTCTACCATGTCGGCGACGCGTTCCTTCGATTTTCACCAATTTTGAAGTTGCCGAAGTTTCGGAAGCACGAGTCGGAAAGTCGGGATCTGGAGACAGCGCGCATTTGAATCCCGGGACGGCGCGGCGCGGCGCGGTGCACATTTTGCTATAACTTTTGATCTAAAAAAGATATCGAAGCGAAATTTGGACTAAATTTTTTTTAAAAAAACCGGGTTTAATGGTTCATCCTAAAATATGTTTTGTATTTCTTAAAAAAATTTTCTCGTTGATTTTTAAAGTTAAGGTAGTCCAGAAGGCCCCCAACACAAATTGATTTTTAGTCGAACCATGCTCAATAAACAATTACGAAAAAATTTATAAATATTCCACTTAATAGCACACATGATTGAGATTTTTTTCAGATTTTTCAGATTATGCAGACATGTTTAAAAAAATTGAAAATCTCGAAACATTCGAAGAAAATGCATATTTCGTATTGAACTTTTCGAGATACCAGTTTTATAAAAATTCATTAGTCCGATATTATTGAAACAATTGTCCTTAATTTTTCTCAGAATTCTTTATAAATTGTATCGTTGTTAAAAAATCAAAATCAATTTTTTCGATACTTCTTTGTTGATGTATTATGTAATACTGAATATTTTTATAATCAGAAAAATAATGTACAGACTTGATAATGCAATATAAAATATTTTATTTACGTTATATTTCAATATACATATGTGCATCACTCCTAACAATTTTGGTAATCACATAATTATTGTAACGACATTTTACATATATCAGGTCGTTAAGTATGAAACTAGACAAATAAAACACAAATTTCAAACACATTTGTCAAGTTTCATACATCTCCGGTTACGAAAATCGATTTTAAATGGTCCCTGCCTTTCTGTAACATAACAAAAAAAACAAAAAATTAGTTAAAGTCATGATTGCAAAGTATAGAATAAAATATTAATGTATATATAACTTTATAGTATAGTTTATACTTATCTTTTCTTTGAAGTCATTCTTGAATCTGCTAATATTGATTTTACGTTATCGCGATTTTAAATGGTCCTCTGCCTTTCTGCAATATAAAAAAACACATAGTTAAAGTTATAATTACAAAGTACTTACAGAATGAAATATTAATGTAACGATACACTTCGCTTTTGTTTGAAGTCATTCTTGAATCTGCTATTTCATTACCGCTGACACCCACGCGTTGCTATATTCAAGGAAAAAGTAGACATAATTAAAATCTTAATTCTAATTGCAATCTTGTAGGACTCAATATAAATAGTAACGTATACATATCTTTTTTTATCGATGAATATGGTCACTCACTAAAATAAATTCCTAATAAGATAAAAAAATGTTAAAAACCCATTAAAAAGTATTAAAAACGCGACAAAGAAACTGGAGGCTGTTTACTATAATAATAATAATAATAATAATAATAATAATAATAGTATTTTATTTCCCCTTTCGGGGTACAAACGCGGACCTCCGCTCCGCTTACAAACTTCACCTTCCTTATCTCTTCATTCTTAACTTAAATGTACACTTAAACACGAGAGAGAGGGAGCACACCGTTCTCTCAATCCTCACACATTCTTCTTCACTCATTCACACACTCTGGACCCCCGGTTCCGCTGCTCATCCTTTCTCTCATCTCTTCCACTCTCTTCATCCATACTGGAGGCTGTTTACTATGTGAACTAAACTATCGAACGATTAACGAAGAAAACACGACCGCACTAGTTCGTAAACGAGTGCAAAGTTAAGTGTTTATAACTTTGCGAGGGCGATGAATTTTCATATAAATGTTTGTAAGCGGAGCGGAGGTCCGCGTTTGTACCCCGAAATGGGAAATAAAATACTATTATTATTATTATTATTATTATAGTAAACAGCCTCCAGTTTCTTTGTCGCGTTTTTAATACTTTTTAATGGGTTTTTAACATTTTTTTATCTTATTAGGAATTTATTTTAGTGAGTGACCATATTCATCGATAAAAAAAGATATGTATACGTTACTATTTATATTGAGTCCTACAAGATTGCAATTAGAATTAAGATTTTAATTATGTCTACTTTTTCCTTGAATATAGCAACGCGTGGGTGTCAGCGGTAACGAAATAGCAGATTCAAGAATGACTTCAAACAAAAGCGAAGTGTATCGTTACATTAATATTTCATTCTGTAAGTACTTTGTAATTATAACTTTAACTATGTGTTTTTTTATATTGTAGAAAGGCAGAGGACCATTTAAAATCGCGATAACGTAAAATCAATATTAGCAGATTCAAGAATGACTTGAAAGAAAAAAGATAAGTGTATGATTACATTAATATTTCATTCTGGACTTTGTATAATTATAACTTTAACTATGTGTTTTTTATGCTATAGAAAGGCAGAAGCCCATTCAAAATCGCGTGTGTGTCAGCTGGAGTGGACTTTCTGGACAACGTAAAATCAATATTAGCAGATTCAAGAATGACTTCAAAGAAAAGATAAGTATAAACTATACTATAAAGTTATATATACATTAATATTTTATTCTATACTTTGCAATCATGACTTTAACTAATTTTTTGTTTTTTTTGTTATGTTACAGAAAGGCAGGGACCATTTAAAATCGATTTTCGTAACCGGAGATGTATGAAACTTGACAAATGTGTTTGAAATTTGTGTTTTATTTGTCTAGTTTCATACTTAACGACCTGATATATGTAAAATGTCGTTACAATAATTATGTGATTACCAAAATTGTTAGGAGTGATGCACATATGTATATTGAAATATAACGTAAATAAAATATTTTATATTGCATTATCAAGTCTGTACATTATTTTTCTGATTATAAAAATATTCAGTATTACATAATACATCAACAAAGAAGTATCGAAAAAATTGATTTTGATTTTTTAACAACGATACAATTTATAAAGAATTCTGAGAAAAATTAAGGACAATTGTTTCAATAATATCGGACTAATGAATTTTTATAAAACTGGTATCTCGAAAAGTTCAATACGAAATATGCATTTTCTTCGAATGTTTCGAGATTTTCAATTTTTTTAAACATGTCTGCATAATCTGAAAAATCTGAAAAAAATCTCAATCATGTGTGCTATTAAGTGGAATATTTATAAATTTTTTCGTAATTGTTTATTGAGCATGGTTCGACTAAAAATCAATTTGTGTTGGGGGCCTTCTGGACTACCTTAACTTTAAAAATCAATGAGAAAAATTTTTTAAGAAATGCAAAACATATTTTAGGATGAACCATTAAACCCGGTTTTTTTAAAAAAAATTTAGTCCAAATTTCGCTTCGATATCTTTTTTAGATCAAAAGTTATAGCAAAATGTGCACCGCGCCGCGCCGCGCTGCGCCGTCCCGGGATTCAAATGCGCGCCGTCTCCAGATCCCGACTTTCCGACTCGTGCTTCCGAAACTTCGGCAACATGAAAATTGGCGAAAATCGAAGGAACACGTCGCCGACGCGTTCGGTCGAGCAGGTAGTCACACGGACATGGTAGAGGTACGCTTGTTGTGTAGCGCGCGTGCAATCGAGCATGCACTCACATGGGCAGAGTAGAAGTACGTTCGTGTGTAGCGCGTGCGCAGCAGAAGCTACGGCGAGGACGGTCCGTCAGAGAGGGGGAACCTGTGCTGGAGGGGAAGCGTCCTCGCGTCCCCGATTCTGGCATCACTGGTCCGACCATGGGACTCGCGAGGGGAATACAGTACCCCTTCTCTGATGACCAGCAATATGCGCAAGCGCGACGGGGATCGAGTAAGGCGCATGGGAGACACGTTGCGCTTGCGCGATGGGGACGCAACAATGACAGATGACATATTACAAGTTTTAGGTTATTGCCGCATATCGAACCTATTACCTAATGAAATGAATCATATGAATCGTTCTAGATATTATCAACATTCTTTATTATAAATAAAATGAATTGTAACATGTGGGAGTTTCAGTTGTGAAATGAAGTATGCTTATTATGTATAATATGTATGTTGAAAAAAATGTTGAAATCTGTACTACTGACAATGAGTTACATTCCAGTAAAATCCTAAATGTCCTAAAAATAAATCATAATCTATTTTAACACTTTTAAGGAATGGACATAGCAAGTTTTGAAACTACCTTTTTCAATGCATATCTTAAAAAGTTTAGTATTGGGAAGATGACACAAATTGTAGAACTAAAAATATTATGTGAATATAATAAATATATTATACATAATACAGTGATATACAATAAAATTGTAGGACAATATAGCCTATCAGCTAGATATATACGCTACGGGAAAGGATGACTGGCGTGGGCGTTCAAATAAGAACTATTCAGTTATTGCCAGTGAAGCTGTCCGCCAAGAGTGAGATTTATTAATGAACTCTACGAACTGAACACTCAGAGCGTCACATAACACAATCAAATACAATATGATACAATAAAATATAATAAACAAATACACACACACACACCAAAATAAGCAAACAAATACTCAATGTATATCACTGTCCTTGCCGCTATTCTCAGTTTCACCAGCGAGCAAGGTTCCAGGTGATTTTTTTGGTATTTCTTCTCTATTGTACATTTGGGCATTAAATAATTCTAACATCTGATCTGTTATTTGGAAGCTGGAAGCATCAATTTGTTTTGATTGCAAATATAATTTAATACGTGTAAGATCGCGAAGCGTGTGTGTCCAGAAATAGCTTTATATTTTGCTAAACAGTCAGAAGTTAAAATAGACATTCTTTTAAATAAATTTCCATCCAAAGTGATAGCTAAAAAAGTGTTACACCAGTGATTCTTATTAGGCATAAAACCTACCGCACGAGAAAGAAATAAGTTGAAACGATTAGATGTTGTTGAATTTTGGAGCACCGTTAGGAATTTAAAGGATGAATCTGATAATTTGTTGTACGATGAAATTGCAAAACTTGCGTTAATATGCTTGTCATTGCCGCATTCAAATGCACATGTGGAAAGATATTTTTCCATGATAACAGACATAAAAGATAAAAAAAAGAAACATGTTAGATACACACACGATTCGCGATCTTACACGTATTAAATTATATTTGCAATCAAAACAAATTGATGCTTCCAGTTTCCAAATAACAGATCAGATGTTAGAATTATTTAATGCCCAAATGTACAATAGAGAAGAAATACCAAAAATATCACCTGGAACCTTGCTCGCTGGTGAAACTGAGAATAGCGGCAATGACAGTGATATATATTGAGTATTTGTTTGCTTATTTTGGTGTGTGTGTGTATTTGTTTATTATATTTTATTGTATCATATTGTATTTGATTGTGTTATGTGATGCTCTGAGTGTTCAGTTCGTAGAGTTCATTAATAAATCTCCCCAGACAACCAAGCGGGTCGAAGCCACAAATGCGCGTGTGGGCTCGTAGTGTTCCCCTGGACACAATCTTGGCACATGATGTCGTTGCCACAATCCGGGATATCGTGCCCAGATTAACGATCGGGCCGTTGTAAGATGGCAGCACATAGCCGCACTAACTCTTCCTTTTTACTTATTTTGTACGCATTCGAGGCGGGAAAATTAAATGATAGATTTTGTTTATTGTAGTATTTGTAGTAGTTTTCCTAGACTGCGGATCTTTATGCAAAATAAAAATTGTCTGCATCGATTGCAAGAGATAGAAACTAAATTGAATGTTACTTTTTTATGCAAAAAAAAAATTCTCGTCATATAAAAGCTACATTTATTTTATAATGCTCACATAAATATTCATTAGAAACGAATCAAATTTTATTTCATTTAAAAAGGAAGGCGTGACAATCTTATTTGTTAGCACAGCACAGTCGCACTAATGTGCCGAATGCCGTGAGTTATACAGGGCACTCTCTTCCTTTTTGTTATCTCTTCCTTATGTTACTTCTTCCCCCCTCGCCATTCCATTATCTTTACAGTTACATTAAGAGTAAACCTACACATAAATCAATAAACTAGTAATACATTAATTATCCCCTAATACGTACAGTTACACGAATTAATATTCGGACGATCTAAAAAAGATGATAACTTTTTTAATATTGTACTATACGATTCGAACTTTTTTGGGGAGCTAGAGCAATTAGTTTACTACATCATGTGGAAAGAAATTTTTTCAAAAATTGCATTTGGTCGGAATTGCAGAGAAAATACTAAATCTTACATTTTACAACTTTTTCGTGCGGGCCTATATTGAAAATTTAAAAAGTACGTTTTCTAGGCCTGCGTAAATAATATGCACTGTGAAAGTTTCATCGAAATCGGTTGATGCGGGAAAAACACGACAGGCCTTGAAAGATGTAAGAATTCTTCGATATAGGCTGAAAATCTGCGATTTTTACCATTTTTAAACGTTTTAAACGTAGCTCATTGCAACGTTAACCGATTTTGACGAAATTTTCAAAATATGTTTAGTCGACACAGATCTACGAAGCGTATTTTTCAATTTTTCAATATGGGCCCACATAAAAAAGTTGTAAAATGCAACTCTTAGTATTTTTCCATACAATTCCGATCAATTGAAATTTTTGAAAAAATTTCTTTTCACATCCTGTAGTAAACTAATTGCTCTAGCTCCCCAAAAAGTTCAAATCGTTTAGTACAATATTAAAAAAGTTCTCGTCTGTTTTAGAACGTCCGAATATTAATTCGAGTAACTGCAGTTCCAGTATCTCCTTTTTCCAGGATTGCAAGGGTAAGATAACGTAAAATTAAATATACTTTATTTAAGATCTAACGATACTAAGCTAACCTAAACTAACTATATCGAAAAGAAAAGTCCACTCGGTACTAAGCTGTTCTACGCTGTGCAGTTCGATCTGCTCGCATTGACTTCCAGAGCCACTATGCCTATTTAGCCTTCGTCAAGGGCTCTCGTCGCCAGTCGTTCTTTTACTTCTCCCCCACGATCTATACCTGAGTAATAAACGTAACGGTTTTTTCCGCGAAGGTTTGGGACTGTTTGGGACTTGGGACCAGTGATGGTATATTCGTGGGCCGTGGGTCGTTCCCCTGAGTCACATTCAATTTAGTTTCTATCTCTTGCAATCGATGCAGACAATTTTTATTTTGCATAAAGATCCGCAGTCTAGGAAAACTACTACAAATACTACAATAAACAAAATCTATCATTTAATTTTCCCGCCTCGAATGCGTACAAAATAAGTAAAAAGGAAGAGTTAGTGCGGCTATGTGCTGCCATCTTACAACGGCCCGATCGTTAATCTGGGCACGATATCCCGGATTGTGGCAACGACATCATGTGCCAAGATTGTGTCCAGGGGAACACTACGAGCCCACACGCGCATTTGTGGCCTGGACACAATCAAGGATTTTGGCTGTCTGGGTCACTACAACTTTTTAAGATATGCATTGAAAAAGGTAGTTTCAAAACTTGCTATGTCCATTCCTTAAAAGTGTTAAAATAGATTATGATTTATTTTTAGGACATTTAGGATTTTACTGGAATGTAACTCAGTAGTACAGATTTCAACATTTTTTTCAACATACATATTATACATAATAAGCATACTTCATTTCACAACTGAAACTCCCACATGTTACAATTCATTTTATTTATAATAAAGAATGTTGATAATATCTAGAACGATTCATATGATTCATTTCATTAGGTAATAGGTTCGATATGCGGCAATAACCTAAAACTTGTAATATGTCATCTGTCATTGTTGCGTCCCCATCGCGCAAGCGCAACGTGTCTCCCATGCGCCTTACTCGATCCCCGTCGCGCTTGCGCATATTGCTGGTCATCAGAGAAGGGGTACTGTATTCCCCTCGCGAGTCCCAAGGTCGGACTCGTCTGGCCAGTGTGCCCAGATTCCACGTTTTTTTTCGCGCATGCGCGACTTTTCAGCCTCAGTAAAGTACGCTTCGCGAGGAAATGTGGCACCTTGAGCGCCATGCCGAATGGAACTGATTATGAAAAACGAATGAATGACAAGTGTATTTGTATATATATTCGTATATACATATGAAATATTGAAATATAATATATATATATATATATATATATATATATATATTCAGATAATAATATAATTCCGACTTATTCTATTGTATTTAGAGGATGGGGAAGAGGGAAGGAGTGCTAAAATAATTAAGCAAGATAAATAATAAACAACAAAATATTTTATTTGGCAGACACAATGACAGCTACCGAAATCTATAAAACACATTTTTTAAGTTATCGTTACAGGCCCAGGTAAAAAAGTTGGCAAAACATCATATTTTAAAATTTTGTATAATTCCTACCAATTGCAATCGTAATAAATTTTAGTTTACTTATTCTCTAGCGAACTAGTCGGTCTAACATCTTAAAAAATTCAAGTCCTTTGGACCAATTTCTAAAAAGTTATGCGATTTTTAAGCGTGTCCACTTATTATCGCCGCTGACTGTAGCTGCCTCAGGGCTCTGCTACATCATCGCATCGGCCGCAACATAGCTACGTTACTGGTTTGACGCGCATGCGCGAAAAAAAACGTGGAATCTGGGCACACTGCGTCTGGCCACTCTGGCTGGCAGTCTGTAACTAGAAAGGAACTAGAATCTTACTAGAAAAATGGCTCGAAACATGGGTTTGCGCGCTGTCGGTTTTCGTCCTTATTTCAGAAAATTTTGGGCTGAGTGAGGGCTTATTCTAAAGAGGAAGGTTAAACACACTGCGCCCTGGTTACGAGGTTAAGGGGGTAGTATACCCTCGATTTGTAACTAGAAAGGAACTAGAATCTTACTAGAAAAATGGCTCGAAACATGGGTTTGCGCGCTGTCGGTTTTCGTCCTTATTTCAGAAAATTTTGGGCTGAGTGAGGGCTTATTCTAAAGAGGAAGGTTAAACACACTGCGCCCTGGTTACGAGGTTAACGAGATTATGTTTATAACTAATAATATGAGGGCCCAAAGTAGAGAAAAAATCTAGGAAAAAAAACCAGCACATTTCAATGCATTTTTCTGTCTCCAAAAGACTTTATGACTTATGAGATGACCAGGGCGCAGCGCGTTGAACCTTCCTCTTTAGAATGAGCCCTCACACAGCCCAAACTTTGCTCAAATAAGGACAAAAACCGACAGCGCGCAGACCCACTTTTTCGATCGAAAATCTGGTAAGATTCTAGTTATTTGCTAGATATTTGCTATTTACTAGGATCTTACTAGATTTTGGGTCCGAAAAAGTGGGTCTGCGCGCTGTCGGTTTTTGTCCTTATTTGAGCAAAGTTTGGGCTGTGTGAGGGCTCATTCTAAAGAGGAAGGTTCAACGCGCTGCGCCCTGGTCATCTCATAAGTCATAAAGTCTTTTGGAGACAGAAAAATGCATTGAAATGTGCTGGTTTTTTTTCCTAGATTTTTTCTCTACTTTGGGCCCTCATATTATTAGTTATAAACATAATCTCGTTAAATCATGAGAAGACCGCCCTGTATTTAACCTTCTTCTACAGAATGAGTCCTCACCCAGCTCACAATATGCTCAAATAACGACAAAAAATCGAGGCGCGCAAACCCATGTTTCGACCAAAAATCTAGTAAGATTCTAGTTCCTTTCTAGTTACGAATCGAGGGTATACTACCCCCTTAAGGGGGTAGTATACCCTCGATTTGTAACTAGAAAATTACTAGAATCTTACTAGATTTTGGGTCGAAAATATGGGTTTCGTACTAAACGTTGTTTGACCTTATTAGAACAACTTGTGGGCTGTGTGAGGGCTCATTCGAAAGAGGAAGAATAGACGCAGCGCGCTTTTCTCACGAGGTTAACGAGATTATGTTAATAACTAATAATATGATGGCCCAAAGTCGAGAAAAAATCTAGGAAAAAATCCCGCAGATGTCAATGCATTTTCTGTCTCTAATAGACTTTTTTGACTTATGAGATGAGAAAAGCGCGCTGCGTTGAACATTCCTCTTTCGAATGAGCCCTCACACAGCTCAAAATATGCTCGTATAAGGTCAAACAACGTTTAGTTCCGAACCCATTTTTTCGACCCAAAATCTAGTAAGATTCTAGTAAATAGCAAATATCTAGCAAATAACTAGAATCTTACTAGAAAGAATGGGTTCGGAACTAAACGTTGTTTGACCTTATACGAGCATATTTTGAGCTGGGTGAGGGCTCATTCGAAAGAGGAAGGTTCAACGCAGCGCGCTTTTCTCATCTCATAAGTCAAAAAAGTCTATTAGAGACAGAAAATGCATTGAAATCTGCGGGATTTTTTCCTAGATTTTTTCTCGACTTTGGGCCATCATATTATTAGTTATTAACATAATCTCGTTAACCTCGTGAGAAAAGCGCGCTGCGTCTATTCTTCCTCTTTCGAATGAGCCCTCACACAGCCCACAAGTTGTTCTAATAAGGTCAAACAACGTTTAGTACGAAACCCATATTTTCGACCCAAAATCTAGTAAGATTCTAGTAATTTTCTAGTTACAAATCGAGGGTAGACTACCCCCTTAAGGGGGTACTATACCCTCGGATTGTAACTAGAAAATAACTAGAATCTTACTAGATTTTTGGTCGAAACATGGGTTTGCGCGCCTCGATTTTTTGTCGTTATTTGAGCATATTGTGAGCTGGGTGAGGACTCATTCTGTAGAAGAAGGTTAAATACAGGGCGGTCTTCTCATGATTTAACGAGATTATGTTTATATCTAATAATATGAGTGCCCAAAGTAGAGAAAAAATCTAGAAAAATAACCGCAGATTTCAATGTATTTTTCTGTCTCAAAGAGACTTTTTTGACTGATATGACGAGAAGAGCGCCTTGTAATGAACCTTCCTCTATCAAATGAACCTTTGTGCAGCTCAAAATATGCTCGTATAAGGTCAAAAAATCGAGGCGCGTGATTTCATTCACATTAGCATAGATTTCCCCATGAAGACAGAGGTCCTCCCGGATGCAGAGCCAGTCTAGAGCCAATTTTAGTGCAGTTCGTTTAGACGAGATGGCGCCTAGTCAGGAGGACTGTCAATCAGTGCTGTGATATTGTGCAACATTTCACTGCTGCACTGCTGTCATCGTGGAATCATAGCAAAACTGACACAGATGAGTTAGATATTCTCATCGGTGGCACTGATATTAGTGCGAGCTGCCCTGTGTAACGGCATTCGCGACGAGCTGAATAGAATATAGAAATAGGAAGCAACTCCATCTCGTGTTCATTAGGCAGTTGCGTGTTTATCAATGTTACCAAACTTTTTTTTTGCACAGAGGTTTATAACATTGATAAATAGTTATTTTCTAGTTACAAATCGAGGGTATAGTACCCCCTTAACGAGATTATGTTTATAACTAATAATATGAGGGCCCAAAGTAGAGAAAAAATCTAGGAAAAAAAACCAGCACATTTCAATGCATTTTTCTGTCTCCAAAAGACTTTATGACTTATGAGATGACCAGGGCGCGCTGCGTTGAACCTTCCTCTTTAGAATGAGCCCTCACCCAGCTCAAAATATGCTCGTATAAGGTCAAACAACGTTTAGTTCTGAACCCATTTTTTCGACCCAAAATCTAGTAAGATTCTAGTTATTTGCTAGATATTTGCTATTTACTAGAATCTTACTAGATTTTCGATCGAAAAAGTGGGTCTGCACGAATCGGTTGTTTGTCCTTATTTGAGCAAATTTTGGGCTGGGTGAGGGCTCATTCGAAAGAGGAAGGTTCACCGCAGGGGGCTCTGGTCATGAGGTTAACGAGAATATGTTTATATCTAATAATATTAGTGTCCAAAGTAGAGTAAAAATCTAGGGAAAAAAACCAGCAGATTTCAATGCATTTTTCTGTCTCCAAAAGACTTTTTGACTGATGGGATGACCAGAGCCCCATGCGGTGAACCTTCCTCTTTCGAATGAGCCCTCACCCAGCCCAAACTTTGCTCAAATAAGGACACTAACTGAAAACCAGGAAACCCATGTTTCGAGCCATTTTTCTAGTAAGATTCTAGTTATTTGCTAGATATTTGCTATTTACTAGGATCTTACTAGATTTTGGGTCGAAAACATGGGTTTGCTGGTTTTCAGTTAGTGTCCTTATTTGAGCAAATTTTGGGCTGTGTGAGGGCTCATTCGAAAGAGGAAGGTTCACCGCATGGGGCTCTGGTCATCCCATCAGTCAAAAAGTCTTTTGGAGACAGAAAAATGCATTGAAATCTGCTGGTTTTTTTCCTAGATTTTTACTCTACTTTGGACACTAATATTATTAGATATAAACATATTCTCGTTAACCTCATGACCAGAGCCCCCTGCGGTGAACCTTCCTCTTTCGAATGAGCCCTCACCCAGCCCAAAATTTGCTCAAATAAGGACACTAACTGAAAACCAGCAAACCCATGTTTCGAGCCATTTTTCTAGTAATATTCTAGGTATTTTCTAGTTACCTCGTCGGTGCCACAGCCTTGGCATCACTGACTCCGTCCCCTTATTCCTATGTCCATGGTAAAGCCGATCGGAGGCGCACCGGTTTGCCGGAACAGAATGTGTTTTACGATAGATACTGCGACTGCTTCGCGAACGAGGAGTTCTGCCACATGTGCAACTGTATACCAATTGTTCCAACAATCTCTGGAACGAGGAGGACAGACAGCGAGCCATCAAGTCCTGTTTGGAACGCAACCCGAACGCGTGTCGCCCGAAGGGGAAGGTCGCGAGACCGGCGACGACATCCGTAAACACAATAAGGGCTGCGGATGTTTAAAAAATTATTGCGAATGCTACGAGGTGTGTACCGTTTATTCATAGACGCAGGATATTTTTATGAATTTTCTAAACGACTATTTCAGGCCAAGATTCCGTGTTCAGCCAATTTTAAGGATATCGCAACGTGGAGGAGCCGAATTTAGAAAATAAATCTCTGAAGAATCTTGCAAAAGCGGCTGAAGTTAGGACAACGCAACTGACATTGAACAAGGCGAAGTTACAGCTGTCCGAAATGGTCTTCAGACCGCCAGCTATATCTAATACGGGCGCAAGGTATGCTTCTTCAATTATAATAGCAAGTTATTCATTTTATATATTATATTTGATACATTCTTCTTCGCAGACAACCGTTCAACTTCCTGACCGACAAAGTAGTCGAGATAACCTGCCAGTGTCTAATGGCTCAAGCCGACGAAGCGGAGCGTAACATGTCCGACGATGATACGTCTCAAAGATTGATAATCGAAGAGAATCGGTGTCTGAAGGAAATCATCGAATCAGCTCACAAAGCCGAAGCTACCTAGCAGTTACATTTCCAAGAGTTTACGGTTCGTTCGAATGTATTCGAAAGCAAGAAACTCGGACGCACTGGTTGTTCGTACTTCTTGATTTAATCGTTTGGCAGAGAACTTGCGGATGTATCGAAATTGTTGTAAACCCAAGATAATAGCAACAATGCTGATGTACAGTGCATTCGGCCGGCTGTAATTAATCTACGATTTTACTTGTAATTATTTAAGAAAACCGATTACACACGATCGAAGATATTAAAAATGGTAAATTAAGCAGTAGCGACGGTATAAAAAGGATCTAGTATTCTTGCATTTTTACGATTTCTCGTTTAACACTCTTTAAATTTTATTTTTCATTCTGATACAGCGACGGTACGATTTATTTAGTATTAAAATTTTGAGATCGAAGTTTAGCAAACGTTTGGAAATTTCAGATTTTCAATATATGCATTATGTTTCACACGTTTCCTTATTACTTTTATTACAATACAATGTCAGACACACAATCCTTAATCTGTTATTTAGTAAATTAATAAGAGAATGGCATTGCAGCGAAGATCAACAATACAATTATTAAATCTGTTCCATAATGTACAGGTGCGAAAATTTATTCATCCACCGTTAGGGCTGTGTAAGGACAATTGTAATATAGAGGTAGAAATCTAAATATATGTTATATATTCTTAGAATTCGCATACTTGAAAGTTTATTTTAAGTATACAAATTGTACAGATTATGTATACAAGTTCGAACAAATGATTTCGAGAGCGAAATACTTTCACTCGCAACAAGTGAATCAAGTTGCACAGCTACCAATGTATGTGCTATGTATAAATAATATGTATATTTTTCGAAATATATCTTTGTTGTACATATTTTATTTAGAAATTATTTATTTTTAGAAATTTATTTAAACTAGAAGAGATTTTCCTAACTGAAATGTACACACTCTTTGGTCGATATCAGATTTTTCAAGTACAATACACGCAGGTTCAAAATTTCACTACTCTCTTCGGTCTTTTGTTCTCCGCTCCTTGAACTCAGCATCTACTTCCCTCCAAAGACTCTACGTTGCCACCTGCGATCGTATTCACCGTAATCGTATTCTCCTTCTCTTTAACCAAGTCTGGACAGTCCTTTTTCAAATGTGTCACGTCACATCACAGTAGAGTATGTCTATATCTTGCAACAGATCTATCGCTGATTTAGGCTCTCTGTATAAGTTTGCGTAGACAAGTTTCCATTCAGTTATGGTTTCAGTATGTGCCACGGCTTGGCTTCGTTTGGAGTTTTCTCGTTGGATGCTTTGGATCCCTTCGCTCTTGCGTATCGAATGATATTCTAGAAACAATAATACAATTTAGTGCTGTTTATTAAGAGAGTAGTTTATTGATAAATACCTACTGTTTAATATGTACGATAACGAAACTTGTACGTATATACCTGTAAATAGTACATAACGTATGTTAATATTCTTTAAAATGTACTGTTTGTCCGTTCTTCTGTTTGAAAAATAGTAACAAGAAGAAACTTACTGTTTATTAAACACTGAGCGGGTCATGAGATTATTGCGAATTCTTGGAAAAATCGATTCATCGAAAATAATAATGAAGACTGTTTGTTACGCACGAAATAATCTCACTTTCTTACACGTGATAAACATTTTTATCTCGTGCTTTTGAGCAATATTGTATATTGGCGGGAAAGTACCGATATTCTACAGAGCGTTCAAGGTACCCCACCATCTTGCACAATATCTCACCACTGATCGTGGTCAGTTGAATAATTTGTTTAGAGATATTGGCACTGTGCTGCACCATCTCCACCAATCCCTACCTTACTTAGACACGTGCCTAGAGAATATGATCCAACGAGGTTGGCAGCGCCGATTTCGGCAAGGCAGGCGGGAGAAATCGCCATCGTGCCTGATCGTGCCATGATCGTGCCTCTCTTGTTGCCTGATTGTGGATCGTGATAGACGTCTCTGAATAGTGTTCTCGTTCTCAATTCGATATTAAAGTTAGTTTTACATCTTCGTGGTGGTTAACTGCAGAGTAGGCTGCATAATAATTCTGTTTTATATATAATTCGCAGGACTGTTTAACCTACAAGTGACGTGATCTCGAAATCAAAAACCAAGCTGCACGTGCCCGGAAGCCGTTGCACGTTTACACGGAGACTAAACCAGAGGAAGAGGATTCTATCCTGGACGTCTCCAAAGGACGAGCTCGCTGGTGTGCCGCTAATTGCGTGAAGCCATCGACCTCTGGCGTTTTTACCAAGTTCCTGTATCAAGTGACCACCACGTGCATGAGAAGCCACCGACCACCGGCGCCTTGACGTATATCAGCGTGTTGCCGGTTTTGCGCTCGTTCCAGCTATGCATGCGCCAACAGGTATGATTCTGTCTATACAAAAATTCGCGTCATTATTGTAAATGTTCATGATATCTGTGCGGTACCTCGTTGCGAAAATATCGACGAAGCCATGATCGTGTTTTGGTTGATTCAACCGTAATCGTGACCTTCGCGAAGAGGTGTTTCTGCCGTGTCTGTCGGTACGTAAACAAGTGACTCTTGAAACACGAGAATAGCGTCTTGCGTAATCGCGTTGAATGTCACGTTCCGACAACAAAGTTATGTTGCTCGATTAGCTGTTTACATACGAAGAGTTCTCTATGTATAGCGTGCTCTGTGTCGATTCCCCCCTCCCGCCGATACGCGTGACAGCTACGATACAGGGTAGTTCATATTCGCTGCGCACGTTCGCATAGAGTTTGCGTTCTTATATTATTATAGGAATAATTAATTATATAATTATATAGAAAACAGTTTTAAAAATAGTCATTACAAATAATTCCCGTCCAGTCCGAGCACACGGTTGTTCGCGAAATCGTGCAGAATGGGTGCCCCGCGTCGCTCACTCAGAGTGAAATCCATGAGGCGTTGTGGCAACCACCGCTGCCCGTTTTCTACAAACAACATCCGGCGCTATGGTTCGCTATTGTCGAGGGATCCTTGTCCGCAGCAAGGATTTCGAACCAAAATATGATGGTTGACTTAGTGGTGGTGGCGTTGGAATTCGATGTCCTAATCACGGTCACAGGGTCTCCACCGAGAAAAAATATTTCGTACTAGAATATACAAGAAAAGGTACTAGATTTGAAAAAAAGTACTAGATTTTGAATTCCTTACGTTTTATTCTAATTAGGGGCATTGTATATACTATATATACCGCTTATATGCCTATGTACCATAATATTACAGATAAACTCAATATAAAACTGTTAAATTCTATTTTATTCTATTATCAAGAAAAAAGAGTTCGTGAAGCAGTGTTCCGATATCGTCCAAGATTTTTCGTACGATGGATGGCCGCTGGTGGCGCTGCGCGGAAAAAACAGTAACGTATCTATGATCCTATGATGACGAGGTAGTAGAGCCCTACGCAGGGTATCGCCACTCAATGTATTTTTCTGTTAGCACGGAAATCGAACGCCATCTGAATTTCGTGTTATATAACTAACGGGTAAACGCGGGAATTTTAAATCCATACTACTCATTCCTTGCTAATTTATAATTTTTATTTGAAAATAAAACAAATTAAAACATTTTAATACATTTTAAATTCAGTATATTCAATATTGTAACACTTACAAAAAGTATATGTACAATTTTCTACTTATTAATAAATTCAAACCATATTATCAAGCGCGATAACACTGTTTCATTACAAATATTGCAAATTAAACATTATTTACAAACTTTTTCACAATGAGAATACATCAAATGCATATCACAGCAATTAACAATGAACTGGCTCAATAAAAAGCAAAATAATGTATAACACACATCCACACATATCGTATATCTCGTAACACACATCGAGATCGTACAACACACATCGCAACTCGCAGAACATACATCGAGATTGTAGAACACGGGATATAAGATGTGTGTTACGAGATGTACGATGTGTGTGATGTGTGTTACGATATATACGATGTGTGTTACGAGATATAAGATGTGTGTGGATGCGTAACACACATCGTATATATCGTAACACACATCGAGATCGTGTAACACACATCACCCACATCGTATATATCGTAACACACATCTTATATCTCGTAACACACATCGTACATCTCGTAACACACATCGAGACGTATAACACATGTCGAGACTGTATAACACACATTGTACAGTTAGTAGCAAAACTGATCACACACTTTAAATCAGAATAATTGTTTCATTGAATGGACCAAACGATTAGAATTTCTCTGTAAGAGTAGAAGCATTAGTTTAGTAAATGACGTCTAAAGAATATGTTGAAAAAATGCATTGGGTCGGAATTTTGAAAAACAATAGTAACAATCGATTTTTATAACTTTTTTAGCTGGCCCAATAACGAAATTTAAAAAATGTGTTTTGTCAACTGGTATAAATTATATACGCTCTGAAAATTTCATTACATTAATTTATACAAGTTAACAAAACACATCGCTTAAATTTTCGTTATTGGCCTAGCTAAAAAAGTTATAAAAATCAATTTTTAGTATGGTTTTTCACAATTCCGACCAAATGCATTTTTTCAACACATTCTTTAGACGTCATTTACTACTGCTTCTAGCCTTACAGAGAAATTCAAGTCGTTTGGTCCATTCATGAAACAGTTATTCTGATTTAAAGTGTGTGTAATCAGTTTTGTTTCTACCTGCATATATATCGCATAACGCTATTACATAACACACAGCAGACACATTCATATATTACAAAACGCATTTTTTACATTTATAATTACATACTACTATTTACAATGTTTCCTATACTTCTTATTTCTAATTGCGATGCACTGTTTTATAAGCGAACATGTCGTTGGTAAAAGTCTTACGCGCTTGCCACGCATTAAATCATTAAGATATGTACAGAAATTACGAATTGCATACCCAACTAAATAATCTAAGATGAAGTCAATAACTACATTTTTGTGGTCGCACGTAAAACTGAAAACGACATATTTCCTTATAAAATGTTTAATTGTACTTTTTACATTATTGTGCACATTACACCTATATAAAACCAAGCGCGCTATGTTATAACTTCTACATAAACATCGTACAAAATAATCATTGAGAATAATATTTCTATTTCTACAGATGGTTGGTTTTAATATATGTAATGTACAATTTGTACAATTAAACTTTGGTATTAATTTCTGTAATACAAATCGAGAAATCAATTTCAATACAAAATTCTTCAATGGCTTATTGATGAACGAACCGGATGCTAATATAATAATATCAATGTTTGAGTTACTATTGAAGCTAAGCTCATTATTGAGTTGTGGTGTATTAGAATTTAACAATTGACTTAATTGAAGTAGAGTTTCATGAAATGTATCCTCGCAATTCGCGGCTATAGATTGTGTACTAGTAATTTGTTGAATTAACAAAGATCTATGCGATTCCTCGAATTGTATTCCAGAAATTTTATTATCGCGAACGCGGTGCTGTCTCATTTGGCCAAAGTGATTTTCTAAGCAATCCTGGTTGAATTGCCTTGGAGAAAAACTTTTTACTCCTAGAGAAAATAGCTTTTTCCGCAAGTCAATAAAACCGCGAATTGTTAACATTAAATTTTTAAGTGACGGTGGAAAACAGCGCTGTTGTGCATCGCTCTTAAAATACATACATTTTAGTTTTTCTATTGCTGACTTCCAATATTGTGCGTGGGATGATCTCCTTGTTACGGGTCCTGCGAGTGGTTTCAATGGTCCATGTTCCCTTCCTTGTCCATTAAGGCTATCAAAAATTTCGTCGAATTCCTTAATAATCATTGCAGTCCCACTGCTTTCGCTGTCCATGGAGAATTCTCCTGTAATATCAGTTTCATCTGAAAAGAAATACATTCTTTACTTCAAATTCAATTTTTAATTATAATAAACAGTAGACTGTAATCGTAATACTAATACTTACTATGGCGTGCCATAATATTTATAGCTGCAGCCATCGAGTGGCTAAGGACTTGGGCGGCGTACGATACTTTCATTTTTCGGATTTTGTCCGGAATTATATGAAATTCTGTAATTTTAGGGAGTAATCTGATGTCTGATTGAGTATCTATCTTGTACGCCGCGACAATATCCCTCCATTTCGCCTCCACAATATCGTTTTCTCTTTTCCATACTAAATTTTTAGCTACTAAATTATTCCGGATACCTTTTAAAATATGAGGGACATCATACAAAGGTATGATGTCCTCTCCATCAACTAGAATCCGTCTCTTCAGAGGACGATTGTAACGGATATAGGGCGGGAGATAATGCCGGCTCAGTCGGTCGTCGAGAGTTCTTCGGCCACGAATGAGGTACACCAGGTGTGGTCAAATAAACAATGTTTATTATCGTCCTCCTTACTTCTAACAACAAAGGTGCCTACGCTGGGCTATCGTACAGTTAACGCGACGAGATTTGGATGACCCGAAGGTCCGACGCTCGCACTTACTTCTAGTGAACAAACTGGCCCACGCTGGGCTATCGTACAGTTAACGCGGCGAAAACGCGGACGGTGGTCGCGGTGATCCTAAGCTAATCGCGGCGGTTGGTCCGGTGACCCTATTCTAGATACGGCTCCGCGGAGCAGAGAAAGCGACGAGGCTGGTGACGGTGATCGAACGATGGAGAGAGAGAGAGAGAGATGGATCTACCTCTAGTCAAAGGCGTCAGCCACAAGCGTCGAGGTAGCGGGAGATGCGCTCCAAGGGCGTCGGCCACGAGGAGAGTACACGGGGACAAGAGGGGTACTAGCGGTGAGGGAGGTCCCTGGGCGTCAGCCACGGGGACTGGAGGCGTGAGCGTGAAAAGGCGTCGGCCACAGACACGGTTCACTCGGTCGGAGGATATCCAAGGGCGTCGGCCACGAGGATCGGAGTGCAAGAGTATAGGGGCGTCGGCCACGAATACTTCTCGCCAGGTCGGACGGATTCCCAAAGGCGTCGGCCACAAGGGATTTCGGAACGGAGTCGGCGGTAAGCGGACAGGCAGCCTGATTCTCGGTCGCTGTGTCAGAAAGCGTTCGTGGAGTAGCCACTAGTAGCGATCGTTCCACTAGATCGGAGAACCCGACTGACTCTCTCCGGGTCCGCGGCGCGTATTTATATCCCCGCGGGTACCGTTTCTCCCGCGAGAAAGCGCGAGTCCGCGGTGGCCATCTCGCGGCCGTCGCCGCGGTTCTCGCTAGAGCCCGCGCGTGCTCGCGGTGGCCCTCTCGCGGTCGAGGCTGCGGGCTCCCTGGTCGGCGCCGCGGTGTGGTCGCGGCGGCCATCTCGCGGGATTCGCGGGCCGGAGAGAGAAGAGTCTCGCGCCTCTGTTATATTCGTTACATCCCCCTCTTACGTCGGGGCGCGAGACTTTTCCCTGCCGGGGTAGGTTATTTCGGGTTACGGTTAGGACAAGTACAAGGGGTACGCTGAAATTACTGTTTATTGCCAGACGCTGTCTTACTTGCTAATAGGAACACGGTACCGTTCACGGGCACACCACCCTGCTGTATAATACTTTTTTTTTTTTAGCCCGGTTTGCACCGGGCGAACAGAATGCCGTTTCTGCCCATCTTGAAGATCACCCGTCCCCCTGGGACGGGCATCCTCACCTGCCTCCTGGGTTGGAGGAGGTCCGTCCTTATGTAATATGTCCATGGTTCCTCTCCCGCGGCGATCGGTCCCGGCAGATCTCGTACCCTGGGGGTCGGGACTACCCGTAAGGGTTCGGGATCGAGGGTGGGCTCTTCGGTCCGACTTGCTGTGGGTGTTGGGGTTTTGGGGGGGGGGTTGGGGAGGGGGGGCGGCGTCTGCTGTTGTCGGCCCCGCTGTCGTCCCTGCTGTTGGCCGTGCTGCTGAAGTCCCAGCCGTCGTCGGGGCTGCTATTTCTGCAGCACTTGGTGCTTCCACCGGTTGTGTCTCCTCGGGTGAGGATGCAGACATCGGAGACACCGGTAGGGGTGTTTCCATTGCCCGTAGCATTTCTTGGACCGCCCGCAGCTCGTCCTCCAGGCTGTCCGGTTTGGCGCCACCACTCGCGACAACCTTGGCCGTTACTGTTGGCTCCTTCACGGCGGTGTGGCCAAAATTGATGTGGCCGCTGGTGCTGGCCTGCGGGTTCCCTGAGGGTTGCTGTGTCGGCGGCCGGATTATCCTGTCCGAGCGAATCCGTGGTTGCCCTCGACTGGTCGGGACGATTCGTCCCTGATTGCTCTGATTTCTCGGTGGCATGCGTACCGGTGTCCGTCGCCGGTGGGTTGGATTCGGCCACCGGGACGATCCCTCCCTTATTCTTTGCCGTATTCTGGCCTCTATCGGCCTTTCCTCTGGTCGCCTTCTGAGCGGTACTGCCGTTCTCCTGATTGCCGATGATGGGCGAGGTTCCTTCGCTTTTCCCATCTTGAGCTTAAGTGACAATTAGTCGCCTCTTGCTGCCTTTTATACCTGTGGCTGGTTCGCCTGGGAGGTCTTCCCCTTCTCCCGTATACGGTTTGATGTCTTGAATGTGTACCCGGTGGTGTTTCCCTCTGCCGGCCTGAACCATGATGACTGTTGGCCCGAGGATTTTCCGTACTGTGTATGGACCGGAGAATTTTGGTGCCAACTTTGCGCAAAATCCGTCTGCAGCCATGGACAATGGGTGTTCCCTTTTCATGACTGCATCTCCTACCTTTGGTAGCCACTTTCTTCGGCGAAGATTATAGTGGCGCCTTTGGGTTTCTGTTGCCCTTGCTTGCGCGTTTTGCGCAAGTTGGACTCCTTCCTGCAGTCGGCCTATCTCTGTTTTCCGGTGTGTGTAATCCTTTCGGGTTGGATCTTCCCCGGGCTGTCCGGAAGGTGGCCTGTCTGTGCCTCGCATTGCAAGTTCTCTGCCATATGTCAGGTATGCCGGTGTCATCCCTGTGGCACTGTGTTTCGCGGTGTTGTACGCGAAGATGGCTGATGCGACCGTCTGATCCCATGTCCGGTGATTTTCCTCTGTGTACTGTGCGATTATGGTCTTTATTACCCTGTTTGTTCTTTCCACTGGGTTGCACTGTGGTGTGTACGGAGGCGTCTTCCGGTGTTGGATTTCGTATTTCTCGAGAAGTGCGTGAAAGTCCCTGCTTTCAAATTGCTTCCCGTTGTCTGTGATGGTGATCCGAGGGCATCCATGTCGCAGGATGACCAACTCCTCGAACGCTTTTGTTACTGCTGGCGCGGTGGCCTGCCGTAGTGGTCGGACTTCTGTCCATTTCGTAAATTTGTCCTGCATTACCACTAATGTTGTATAGCCCTGGTTTGATCGTGGTAGTGGTCCGACCAAATCGGCGGTGACGACGTCCCATGGTCCCATTGCTGGTGTCGTAAACATTTCTCCGGCTGGGGCTTGCTGTATTGCCTTGTATTGGAGGCAACTGCGGCAATTACGGACGTACTTTATGGCGTCGTGCCTCATCCGTGGCCAAAAATACCGCTGGGTGAGCCGGTGTAGCGTTTTTGCTGTGCCCAGGTGACCTGCCGTTGGGTCGTCGTGCATCAGCTGTAGGATTTTTGGCCGTTCCGTGGCCGGGACGCATTTTTTCCACTCCCTTTCCGGTTGTAAACCGGCTGTGTCCGGGATATAGCGGTATACCTGGTCTTGGTATTCTTTATACCCTAGGGCTTGATCTGGCTTGGCCTTGACTTTATTCCGTATGTTTTCATACCAGGTATCCTTTGGCTGTTCGAGCAGATCTGCGTTCTCCGGTTGCCGGGACAGTGCGTCGGCTACGAAGTTCTGTTCCCCCCGACGGTATCTTACCGTAAAGTTGTACTGTTGGAGCTCTAGGCTCCATCTGGCCAGCCTTCCTGATGGGTTTTCGATCTTCTGTAGCCACTGTAGTGCTTGATGGTCCGTGATTACGAAGAAGTGGTATCCTTCTAGGTATGGACGCATCTTTCGGATCCCCCATACCACTGCTAAGCATTCCTGCTCCGTCACGGAATAGTTCCTCTCGGCTCCGTTCAGTGTGCGGCTAGCGTATGCTATTACTCGTTCTTCCCCTTCGATTTCCTGTGATAGCACTACCCCGAGTCCGTGGTTACTTGCGTCTGTTTGCAAATAAAACGGTTTCTCGAAGTCGGGGCAGGCTAGTACTGGGGCTTGTGCCAATTGTGCCCTGAGTGTTTGAAACGCTTCTTCTTCCGTGTCGGTCCACGTCCATCCTCTCTTCTTCTGCAGAAGCTTATGCAGTGGTTCGGCGGTGTCCGCGAAGTGGGGTATGTATCTGCGGTACCATGATACCATCCCCAGGAAACGTCGAAGCTCCTTTAGGTTCTTCGGTGCGGTGATGCTGCGTATTGCCTTGACTTTTTCCGGGTCTGTATGTACTCCCTGGCTTGTTACCAGATGTCCCAGGTAGCGGAGTTCGGTACGGCCGAATTGGCATTTCTCCGGATTAATTTTTAGCCGCGCCTGTTGCAGTCGGTTTAGTACCTCTCGTAAATTTCGTAGATGTTCGCCGTATGTTTTTCCCAAAACGATGATGTCGTCCAGGTATACGAAGGCCTTGGGCTCTAATTCTGGCCCAATTACCGTGTCTAGAAGCCGTTGGAAGGTTGCGGGTGCGGAGTGTAGTCCGAATGGCATTACCTTGAATTGGTATAGGCCTCGGCCCGGTACTGTGAATGCCGTGATCGGGCGACTTTTTTGGTCCAACGGTACTTGCCAATAGCCATTCGCCAGGTCTATTGTTGAGATATACCTGGCGCCCCTTAGTTTTTCTAGTGTGGCTTGTACCTGAGGCAGGGGGTACGCATCTTTTTCTGTCACGCTGTTCACGCGTCGAAAGTCGATGCAGAATCTTGGTTTGCCGTTGGTTTTCCTGACTATTACTACCGGTGAACTCCACGGGCTTTTTGACGGTTCGATTATTTCGTCCTTTAGCATCCGATCGACCTCTTCGTTTATTATCTGCTGCGTGGCCGGGTTGCGAGGGGTGTACCGCTGTTTTATTGGTACCTCTGTTTTTGGTTGGATCCGGTGGGTAGTCAGGTGAGTCGTCCCCTGGAGAAGAGCGAACTTCGGCAGTTCTTCGTCTAGCAGTGCCTGCAGCTGTTTTTCTTGCTCCTTCGTACATTTCTTTAGGCCTTCCGGTCCGTTAATTGTATCGGCTTTATCCTGGAATGTCCAGTGGTGAGGGCCTATCGTTACTGTGGCCCCTAGTGCTCGGAGCATGTCGACGCCGATTAGTATTGGCTGTGACAGCGTTGGTAGTACCGGGCAGGTTACTGCTACCGTGCTTCCGCAGAGATCCATTATGATCTCTACTTCCCCTTCTAGTGGGACCGCTGAGTTATCCGCTATTCGGACGGTCAGTTCGGTGGGGGTGGATTTCGCTCCGTTCCGTGCGCTCCATTCGGCTACGTCCTGGCGTATGTAGGACCGTGTTGCTCCTGTGTCTACGAGCGCTTGAAACTTTCGCCCGTAGATAATTACCTGCGTAAAAATCCTGTTGTCCGGGCTTGTGTCTGCGGAGGCATTGTGCTGTTCAGCCGGTCGGTGCCTCTGCCACCGGCTCTGGGCCCGTTTCCCGTCACATTATTGCACGGGCAACGGAAGGTTGATCGCCCCGTTGTACCGCAGTACGAGCAGAACAGTTTTTGGGGCCTGCGGCATTCTGTTCTTTGGTGGCCCCTCTGCCCGCACCTCCAGCAGCACGTTTCTCGGCTGTACTTCTCGTTTATGACCTCCGCTTTTTCGACCCCTGGGTCTGGTTCTTTACCTGTGGCCTCAGTTTTTATTGGCCCTATAGCGGCGGCGGCCCTGGTTGATGAGCGGGTCCTTTCTTCTTTCGCTATTTGTTCGATTTCCTCTGCCCATTCGAGGATGTCCTGGATCGTTGTTGTTTCTTCCCGTCGTATAAACCTTCGGTAGTCGGGGTGGAGGTTACGGTGTACCCTGGCGATTTGCTCGGGTTCCGAAAAACCTCCGTGTCGGCGCATGAGAGTTTGTATGTCTACAACGTACTCCCATGCTGGTTCCCCTGGTTTCTGCAGCCTGTTCCTTATTTCGTCTTCCATATTGAATAAGCGATCCTGGGGTATGAACATTTTCTTAAATGCTCGTAGGAAGTCTTCCCATTTCCCCCACTTGTGCTTTTCATTTCGATACCATAGGAGGGCTTTTCCCCTTAGTATCTCCGCTAAGCATCGTAATGTTTGCTCCGGCTTGACCTCGTAACTGTCATGGAGGTCGTCCAGGCGGTCAATGAAGTCTTCGGGGTTTTTCCCTTCGAAATGGGCGCCCCACCGACTGATTGTTTTCAGAATGTCGGCTTTTTGGGGCTCTTGTGAGGGCCCTGCCGTTGCGGAATCTTCCTTCGGCATACTGCGGATTTTTTCTGCTAGTCGTGCTCGTAATTCGTCGACTGTTCCCTCTGTGTCCACCCCTAGCTCCTCGGCTTTTTCCCGTAGTTCCTCCTCCTTCAGTCGGTATATCCACCCTACCTGTGCACTCATCCGTGGTTCTCCCTATTATCCAGACTGTTCGGGCGCCATTTGTAACGGATATAGGGCGGGAGATAATGCCGGCTCAGTCGGTCGTCGAGAGTTCTTCGGCCACGAATGAGGTACACCAGGTGTGGTCAAATAAACAATGTTTATTATCGTCCTCCTTACTTCTAACAACAAAGGTGCCTACGCTGGGCTATCGTACAGTTAACGCGACGAGATTTGGATGACCCGAAGGTCCGACGCTCGCACTTACTTCTAGTGAACAAACTGGCCCACGCTGGGCTATCGTACAGTTAACGCGGCGAAAACGCGGACGGTGGTCGCGGTGACCCTAAGCTAATCGCGGCGGTTGGTCCGGTGACCCTATTCTAGATACGGCTCCGCGGAGCAGAGAAAGCGACGAGGCTGGTGACGGTGATCGAACGATGGAGAGAGAGAGAGAGAGATGGATCTACCTCTAGACAAAGGCGTCAGCCACAAGCGTCGAGGTAGCGGGAGATGCGCTCCAAGGGCGTCGGCCACGAGGAGAGTACACGGGGACAAGAGGGGTACTAGCGGTGAGGGAGGTCCCTGGGCGTCAGCCACGGGGACTGGAGGCGTGAGCGTGAAAAGGCGTCGGCCACAGACACGGTTCACTCGGTCGGAGGATATCCAAGGGCGTCGGCCACGAGGATCGGAGTGCAAGAGTATAGGGGCGTCGGCCACGAATACTTCTCGCCAGGTCGGACGGATTCCCAAAGGCGTCGGCCACAAGGGATTTCGGAACGGAGTCGGCGGTAAGCGGACAGGCAGCCTGATTCTCGGTCGCTGTGTCAGAAAGCGTTCGTGGAGTAGCCACTAGTAGCGATCGTTCCACTAGATCGGAGAACCCGACTGACTCTCTCCGGGTCCGCGGCGCGTATTTATATCCCCGCGGGTACCGTTTCTCCCGCGAGAAAGCGCGAGTCCGCGGTGGCCATCTCGCGGCCGTCGCCGCGGTTCTCGCTAGAGCCCGCGCGTGCTCGCGGTGGCCCTCTCGCGGTCGAGGCTGCGGGCTCCCTGGTCGGCGCCGCGGTGTGGTCGCGGCGGCCATCTCGCGGGATTCGCGGGCCGGAGAGAGAAGAGTCTCGCGCCTCTGTTATATTCGTTACACGATTGTTAGCGACATCAGATGCTACTCCCATGTCCACCAAATGCTCAATTGCTGACCTATTTGCGGAACCTTGATCGCAAACGGTAGCAACTATCCGTAAACCTGAAATGATAGTGAGTTAAAAAATAGTCTTAATCCTTAATCATACTATGAGGGACCAAAAATCATGTTTGTTGTATTATAAATGAAACATGGCATCCTACATGCTATCAAACATCCACAATTATCCACAAATATTGCATAAACACTGTGTGACAAATAGTAGGATTTATTTAAAAATAGTACAAACTAATGTGAACTAATATTTTTATTTACCATTAACTCCGTTCAACTTTTTTATTAAAGTAACCAGTTGATCTTCAATTCTGTGTGCCTTTGCAGGTCCCCTACTGAACGAATAGCACACAGTCTGTTTCCATTTTCTTGTAATTCCTCTCAATAAAAAGACCAACGCATGGTTGACAATTTCTCCATTTGTTACACCAACCATGACATCCCGCGTGGAACTGTAATGGACACCTGGGGACAAAACAATTTAGTCAAAAACTACAACACATAATCTATCTATAGGCTTAAGTAACTAAGTATTAAGTAACTAATACTATTTATGATACTGTCATTGAACCCTTCCCCTATGGGGATTTTTCTCAGCAGCCGTGAAATCGTAGATTTCGATGGCAAGTTGAACCATTGGGCTAGGAAGTGATACGCTGCTCCGGATGTTTTATATAAGGACAAACTCATTAGTTTATCGTTTGTAGAATATCGACGTCCTTTTGGTTTCGTAATTTTCCTGTTCAACTGCTGCATGCAAAATTCGAATGCTTCCCTCCTGAGTCCTGAATTATTTAAATTTTGCATTTTGTGTGCAAGGAGCAATCGCTTCTTGAAATTGAGAAGTCTTGTTTTATAAACATAACAAGAAGTTCTCAAATTTCTATTTTGTTTATATAAGCACCTTGCCACAGGTGTCATGTTTTTGAATCTCACAGCACCTGTGTTACAACCTAAATACAAAACAAATGAGAGAAACATTAAAAATTAGTAGAAAAAAATGATGACATGAAAAATTGACAAAGAAAAAGCTTTTTTGTTTCATAAACTTGTGAATGAAAAACATATTTTGGATACCCGGGTTTGGTGGTGAAATTCGCCCTAGGTGGGATTTAAATCGAGCTTTAACCATTTGATAGCCTATCCAAAAACCTATCACAGATTTAATTTAGCAATGAGATATTGCCGTAAGTATTATGCTCAATTTTTTTTCAAATTCCTGAGAGTAGGAGTTTTTTGAGTAGGTACGAATCTCGGTCAGGTCAATTTTTTTTCAATGTGTGTAAACACATTTTTGAACTATGTTTGGACGATTTTCGAATAATTTTTTTGAAAAATATTTCTGGAGTACTTTCGCCCTTTTCGATCAAAAACCCGCCGGGGGCAAATTTCACCACCAAACCCGGGTATAACCAATTTGACTTTAGAGTGTAAAAACTTTTCCATTTTTTCTTAAATATAATATAGGGTAAACTCAGGTAAACTGTACAATGATTGACAGTGCCATGAATTGATAAGAAGACTTTTAAAGATCCAAAGCATTAATCTTTCGAATATTTAAAAAAAATGTGAGGTTACGTCTAATAAAGAGTAAGAAGTATGCGTTAAACAGGCTATTTGATTTATAATTAAACATATACGCACTTCTTACATCTGTAGTACAGTCCGAAATTAAGTTACAAAGCGATGAAGTATACCTACTCGTGACGAAAATTTTAACAAAACATCAAAACACTATTTACACTGCACTGCACTGCACTCAACTGCACTGAACTGCACTCAACTGCACTGTGGTCATCCGTCTGGATGTCCTCCAGCGTTGCTGACAGTCATACAATGTGGTCATATTTGGTACTATGTTATGAAAACTTACGATGATGCTTTGAAATATATAAATAAGAAACAATAAAAAACGATTTCCTTTACCAGGAAAAGTGTCAATAACTAGTGCAGTGCCAGCAATAGTACAGTTTACCCTAATCATATAAATTTTGATAAGAAAACTCTAAAAACGTAAATTCTAAGGAGCAAGATTAGTAAGCGTTCAGATTTCTAGCTCTTTTGAAAGGCACGGGCGCGCGAACGCGCCTTGAAATTTGTTCAGCACAAACTTACGATTTTTTTCGACAACATTTATAGGATAATATAAAAAGAAATCCAACAGTTTAGATCCTCTAAAGCAGTGGTGAGCAACCCGCGGCGTATTGTGGGCCAAAAGTGGAAACATAAGACTAAGTATATACGTGCAGGCCGCAACCGGCAACGACGTTGAGCAGCGGGCCGCAGGCAGTTTAATTGCTAGCAGGCCAAATGCGGCCCGCGGGCCACAGGGTTGCTCATCACTGCCCTAAAGTAAAGTGTAAACCATATTCTTTCTAATTGCAAATGTAAAAACTTGCATCAAAATATAAATTACTTATTCTGATAGAATAACAATGTAAAGAATAAATAATTGCTTACATGCATTAGGTAATGGTGAATCACAATTTGCCTCCTGCAGCGTTGATGTTCTCGGCAATACCTCCAATTCTCCTGCTGATGAGGTACTCGGCAATACCTCCAATTCTCCTACTGATGAGGTACTCGGCAATACCTCCAATTCTCCTACTGATGAGGTACTCGGCAATACCTCCAGTTCTTCTATTGATGAGGTACTCGGCAATACCTCCAATTCTTCCGCTGCGTCTATCGAAATATCTGAAAATACATAAAAATAGGATAATAATTATCAATTAAATTTCAAACAAAAATCGAAATACCAATATAAGAAATAAAACAAAAATATGTAACATGAAAAAATATAAATTCATACTTCTAAAAGGTACAGTTTTTCTGTTTAAATAATTATTCCTGCATTCATCCTGCGGAGTGAAATGCATATGGCAAACTCTGTAATTATTATAAACTCTCGTGCTCTGCATGCCCACTAGTTTCTGATTATTAATTATTTGTAGCCACTTCTTAAACCGCTCCTCATCATTACATGGATGCATCATATTCTTACATCCCGGCACACAGCATGGTACGTAATTTACCATCTTGAAATCTAAAATTAATTCAATAATGAATCAGATAATTGAGCTTTTTAAATGTCCCATATAAAACTTCAAATGCGTTTTGCTCAGAACAATATTTCTACAATTGACCATCAGTATACATTGGGTGGATAACGAAAGTATTCGAACGCCCTTTAAAACAAAATAACTTTTTTATAATTGTACCAAACGACCTGATTTTTTATAATCAATTAGAAGCATTGGTTTATGAAATGATATGCAAAAAAGATTTTCAAAAAAATTATAATTTACAAGGTTACATGCAAAAATAAAAAAGGCAGTTTTTTAACTTTTTTATTAAGGCCCTTATGGAAAATTTAAAATATATGTTTTGTAGATCTATGTTAGTTATACACATGCTGAAAATTTCGTCAAAATCTTAATTAAAAAATGTTGATTAAAAATGTTGAAAATCGTAGTTTCACACGACTTTTGATCAGTTCCTGCTTAAAATCCACAAAATCGTACATCTTTCGATGCGTGTCGTTTTCTCCTGCGTCAACCGATTTATATGTCAATCAGGTCGCGCGCGTTTGGTACAATTATAAAAAAATTATTTTATTTTAAAGGGCGTTCGAATACTTCCGTTACCCATACTGTATGTACATTTGAAGCGAATGTTAATAAAATAGCTTTGACATTTATACGGAATAAATGATGAATTAAATCAATATAATTAACTAAAATAAAATGAACGCAATTTTTTCAACTAAATCTTTTCATAAACATTTTCAAAAGCAAATAGTTTTTCTTTAATAACTTGAATGTTTTAAAAATTTTTATTATTTTGTGGATACGTAAGATATTCAAGAATGATTATTCAATGGAAAAAATTATTAACACAATTACTATCGGATCGTTCGGAAAGTCATTTCGTTTTCTAACGGGAAAATTAAAGCCAATTTTTTACCATTTAGAATAAGTTTCATGACTTCTTGTTCTATGATCTCTTGCGATTTTTCCGACAACTTAAAGATCCCATGTCGCAGAATTTCTGTTTTTTATTAGCAAAATATTGAGTTATATGACTTTTCTTGTTTGCACGAAATAAAAAATTTGCACCGCATAAAAAATGTTGAAAAAAAGCGAAAAAAATAGTAATCGATGGTACTTTCTCTCCTTAAACAGCGCATTAATTTTTCTTTCCTGCACTGCATTTTTATCCTTGCGGTAACAAAAAAGCAAAAGATGATGGAAATGCGTACTTTGATTTTGCATATTTGAAGCGATGATAAAAACATACTAGAAAGCACTGCAAGGTAAATAGGAAGTTTCGTCCGAAATGTCAGCTATCAAGATATACTACCACGATTTTGCGATTTCAAATAAGGAAAGTAATAACAAATGGAAGCAATGTCATTTGTACACGAAAAACGAAATGACTTTTCGAACGATCCAATACATACTTGTCACAAAAATTCATAAATGTGATTTACTTTTCCGTTAGTCAAAGTGTTTATTCCTCTTAACACCTATCAAGCATTATAAAATATTATAAACATACCTGTTTTATAACTGATAAATCCGAGGGCTATGTAGTGGCTATAACTTTTAACCACTTTTAACACTTAAAGACCTAAAATTAAACCTAAAAAACTACAGACAATATATAAATATTATAAAATCGTAACTATATATATTCTACAGCTGAAAAATTATGGAAAATACTAAAACTGAAACAACAAACGATAAACTGCACCAATGTCCACGTTCGGTAGTTGAATTCAGACTGAGCTCTGCTGAGCTCGTTCGCTTCCCGCGTCTTCAACCGATATACAGTATATCAACAATATATATACAATTTCTCACCGCTACCGATCGCTACCATCTACATTTGATATCTCGCGGCATCGTGCCACCAAAGGCGCAACCAGGCGCAACTCATTCAGCCGCCACGCGCGGGACACCCTTTAAACTTAAAACCAGCCGCTTCCTCCGCGATCTGCCCCCTTACCCACCTTATTTGCATATTTGTTTTGGAAGCTATTAATTACAAAGCATTTTCTATACTTTATATTTTTATTAAAGCTCCAATTGCTTTATCAACAACTTCTGTAGTAATGCACACGGCCTAGGGGTGAATCTACACCTCTGGATCGGTGGACATTTGTAAAAGGAACTCCCCGCAAAATTGCTTATAAAAATAAAAATTTTTGTTAAAAAAATGTTTGCACTATTGCATTCTACTCGTTAAGTAGAAAAAAAGTCTTAAAGGAACCATATGCCGCAAATGAATAGTTTTCGAGATACATATTCACAGTTAAACTTTCGGCAATCTTTGATTGCGAGAAGATATACGTATAGACAAATACACTCCAGCGGACCATGTAGCTGAGGCGTAGCGCAGTCGTGTGCGTGTCTCGATCCAGTCGACGTTTAAAGGGACGGCTGACGCTAGGCCCGTATCAAGTCACACCGTATTAAGTAGATGTCATATTTTGCCTTATTACATATAAATTACTAGATATCCTACACTATTAAATATCAATGCAAAAAATACTTACATTTTTAATTTTAATCAATTGAGCTTGTTTGCTCACATCGACAAAGATTTCACTAAATGTTAGTTGAAATAAAACAGTATGCCAACACACTGTTTTATATTAATAAAAATATATTTTTAACTTTAACTGTAACCATATATTATAAGAAGTAGTCATATTTTTATGTTATACATGCGCTGTCTCCCACTTCGCTCCAAACACTAGCCGCCGGCAGTAGATTCGGTTCGCTGCGGCATACTTTATTTTTTTGACATTTTTCTGTTTTATTAAGCACACTTTTTTTGGATTCAAGACATTTTAATTGTTATATTATTTAAAAAAATATTAATTTTGCCAACTGTTATTAGAATACTCAAAAAACGTTGACCAATTATCTAAATCTCCACTACCTATGATTTCCCCTTTCGAGTGATTAATTAATTAATGAGACTAATTAGAGATTTATACTAAAATATACTAAAATATAAATATACTTAAATTTTTATTAATCATATTATTTTGATTAGTTTTTTAGAAACGCCAGAGGAATAGCATGTGGTTGGTGGGTGGCGTTTTAGTGGGTAGTCCCGCTGCAGGGCGGGGACTCCTACACTCTCCCGCGAGTCGCGTAGGGTCAGTGCGTAAATGCATTTCCCCACCCACCTTAAAAAACATATATATATAATATGTAATATATAACATATAAAGAAAAAAATTATATAATTATTAACTTGTAAAAATAAATAAAAATTATAAACTTGTACAATTTATTTCATTATTTATTTGACAAATAATAAATCCACAAATTCTTTCATAAATTAATAAATACTTTCTGCAATTTGGTATTCTACAATCAGTCCAAATAAGTGCCATAAATCGGTTCTTATATATAGCAATTTTTATTAATACAGTTTTTACAGTAATAAAAATAGTTTTTACATTTTACTTTTTATGGGAGGTTAAAAAATGCAATTAAAGAAGTAATTAAAAATAAAAATAGAAATTGCTATACGGGGACACGAAGGCTAGCTCCAGATTGCGATTCGTACGCTAGATCGTCAAACTTCAGTTTCGGTTCCGTAAAGCAACACATGCTGCTAAAAATAGATTGTGGCTCGCGCAAGCGCACAAGCAGCCACGATTCTGACGTCACAGGCTCTACGCGAAGATCGCCGGCAGCGCTGTTAGAACGTCGTGGTAGAAAATAGAATCTGTAAAGAAATGTGCACCAAAATGCTGTCATCGGTTCCATCTAGCGGACAGTTTGAGAATTACTCTTGCAAGTAGTGACATCTTTATTTCGTGTTATAGTACTAAATTCGTGCTAACAGTTTTCCTATTAGAGTGGCGATACCCTGGCCCTACGCCCTGCGCCTTGAGACAGTTATATTGGCGCGAAAGTACCGAAACAATCTGTTCCGGACAAAAAACTTTAGGACGTGTCCTACAAGTTACAAAATATACACAAATACACATGTTATACATTCATTTTTCAGAATCAAATCATACAAATCTTTTCAAATTCACGAAAGTACTAGATCTGGTGGTGAACGTACTAGAACACTAAAAATTTATAAAAGGTACTAGATCTAGTACGAACGTACTAGCAGTGGAGACCCTGCACGGTCAAGGACATACTGTTGATGGCACCTCTTCCGGAGGATATATACGACCGAATCAAAGCGCCAATTATCTCGAATTATGCCATTTCGGTTGAGAGCAAACTGCGACAGTGTTCGAGTGAGGGAAAACCGTCCCAGATTTTGACGCGCCTTCGCAATTTGAACCACGGTTATTGCAGTGACGAACTAATTCGCGCCATATTTCTCGAGAAGATGCCGGCGCATGTCCGCGCCATCTTGGTCATCGCGGACGTTTCCGAGCTACAGAAGCTTGCCGAATTGGCTGATATGGTCGTTAGAGGCCTACGAAATGGACACGTCCGCGACAGCTGCCGTCTCACCCGTTTCCCTACGCGCGTTACAGGGCCGCGTTAACAACATCGCACCAGTGATGCCAGAATCATGGGTTTCCCCTCCGCTCGCTCAGTCGACTCGACCCCCCACTCTGACGCACCGTCGTCGCCAGGTTGCTTCTACTGCGCACGCGCTACACGAACTTATCTCCACCCCGTCCGCGTGAGTGCCTGTTCGATTGCACGCGCGCTACACACACCAGCGTACCTCTACTATGTCCGTGTGCGCTGCTTGTGCGCTTGCGCCAGCCACAATCTATTTTTAGCACTCTCCATCCACATCCACGCTTGCTTGACGAAAACGAAACTGATTCTGAAATTCGGCCGTCGAGCGTATCAATCGCAATCTGGAGCTAGCCTTCGAGTCCCCGCGGGCAGCGATTTTTATTTTTATTTTTCATTACTTTTTTAATTACATTTTTTAACCTTCCAAAAAGTTTAAATATATATTATATGTATATTCGTAAGTTTGAACCCTTTATCTCAACCAGGAGGGTAGTGAAATGGTAAAAACTAATTATTGGTTTTTCCCACATTTTCCCTATTTGATGGTATACTTAAAAATTCTAGAAAAATTCTACAAAATTGTAGATATTATTCCTTATGATTGTGAATTTTTTCAGATTTTTTGCAAATAGTAAGTATGAAAAATCGTATAGCCGGATAAGATGATCAAAAGTGCTCATCTAAATTAATTTTTAATCACACCATGTTCAATAAAAAATTACGAAAAAATTCATGAACATTCTGCCTAATAGCATACACGCGATTGAGACCATTTTCAAACTTTTTAGTTGTAAATAGCCAATTTTATATCGAAGTTTTCAGTTGATCACGTTTATATTATGATGTTAGTGTTTTTCAGATTTTTCGGATTATGCAAACATATGCAAAAAAATTGAAAATCTCCAAACATTCGAAGAAAATGCATACTTCGTATTGAATTTGTAGAGATACCAGTTTTATAAAAATTCAGTAGTCGGATATTATTTAAATAATTGTCCTTATAAATTTTTTTCAGAATTGCTTATAAATTGTATCGATGTTAAAAAAATCAAAATCAATTTTGTCGATGTTTGTATACTTTTTTGTAGATGTATTATGCAATATTGTGTAGGGATTTGTGTGTGGTCAATTCTACAGGTTAGGATAGTAACTCTACGTGATATCGGTGGATATCTCTCTCTCTCTCTCTCTCTCTCTCTCTCTCTCTATATATATATATATATATATATATATATATATATATTGTGTGTGTGTGTATATATATTGTCACGCCGTTCACCGGTTCTCGACAGAATCGGTGACCGGACTCGGGAAATTATGGCCTGACGGCCGGGCCACGCTCGGTCGCGCGAAACGCGGTCCTCCCGGGACAAACAATCACTCGCGTATTCGAAATTGTTCTCCCTCGAGCGCTCGAAATGGAACCTACGGGCGCCAGGCACGCACTCGTGCCGCACGAAAACAATCGGGATTCAAACCCGAGGGATCACTTTTCCGAACACACGAGGATTGCGCGACCTGGGATAGCGGTAGAAGGGTCCAAGGTTACACGTGGGATGAAGGACGGGGCATTCCCCGCGACGGGAACGTTTCTCACAGGGAAAGAATGAACCGAGACATTTACGGCAGACAAAGATCGTTTATTATCTCGGGAATTAACGTTGACAGGCCACCGGCGAGAGCCGGTGGCAAACAAGATGGCCGCCGGCGCGATCTCGATCGATTTCGACGGGTGTTCGGTCGTTCGCGCGTAATATTCCCGGTTCGCGTCGGACTCGGCGGTCACAGGATTCCGCGTGAATGATACAAGCCTGGAAAGGCACGATTTCCGCCGAGCCCCGATAGAATACGCGTCGCAGTGCGAAGAGACTAGGCGAGGACGGCAAACACGTAGCGAGATCGAAGCGGGCGCGTCGCGTCGTCCCACCGTGGAACTTCCGAGGATCGTGAATCTAAAGGGCCGCAATCGAAATTCGTACGTCCCGCAAAACCACTCGGGATCGCTACGACACACTGCTTCGGCGCCGGCGCGAGAACACTCGTCTCGGACCCCGGACGCGCCGAAGCACTTAGCCCGCGCAAATAGGTTACAGAACCTTCCAAAAGACGTCCCGAGCCAACACGAGCAATCACAGAACTTTATTCGCAACAATATGACCGGTACTTACCAAACGGCACGGCTCAAGCCCGACAATGGCGGTCGTAGCACAGTACTTTTCGACGACAACGCGGTTAGAGAACACGTGATGTTACTACTGGGTCCTTCGTCCTAGTGACACACTTCGCGTCGGCTCGGAACGCGGAAACGGGGCGTCCCCCACTACTTCCTCATCTATCCTCGCTGCTACGACGGCCGGACCTATCGCGTGGCTCCTCGCTACAGGGCCGAATTCAGGGAATTCGAACCCGGGCCTCCGACAATTGTTCATTTTCTCGGGGCCGCGTCCGATAACGCTGCGAGGGCGAGGGGATGGACCCAAGCTATTCCAGGTGAGCTCTCGTGGCTGTTCCCGGGTGAGAGTCGGCAAGGTTGGGCAGATGAACGTCCCTACGAAGTCATTCCCTCGTCGGCATCTCCGGGTTGGTGAATCCGAGCTCGGTCCAATCCCCGTTGTCTTCCTCGTTCGCGCCGTTGCGTGATAGGTCGGCCGGGCGTCTTCCCGTAATGGCTTTCGCCAATTAGCAGCTGCGGATAGGTGTCGGCTCCCCTTGCAAGGGAGCAGGTCCTGAAACTCCGTGTCGCGCCCAGCGGCGCGACATTCAAATGCGATAAATTTTCCGCCGCTGGAGGCCGGTTGTCTCCAGGGAGATCGATCGCTACGCTCGCTTCGATTCGTATCGGCTCGCGAGTGACCCGGTCTCGGTTAAAAGGGTTCGGACAGACGTCGGCAAAGCTGCCACGTCACAATATATATATATATATATATATGTCGCGGCAGAAACATTTTGGCGCGACCCGTGCGCCCCGGCGTTAATACGTTTCATCGTCGCGTGTCGGCTGTCGAGTATTCTGACCGTTTGACTCTGCGGAGACACTGATCTCGATCGTTCGAGCGCTAAACAAAATCTGCCGGCCGGTCTCGGGCCATCGAGGGCCTTGCCTCGCATTTTCCCCACTCCGCAGAGTCACTCCGTCCACGTGCACGCATTCTAAAAGGGAGCCGATTTTGTTTGTCGCAGCCGCTCAAACGTTTCGGCTGCGCGTAAGAGAAACCGATCCCGACTCTTGCGGCCGATCAAACGTCTCGGCCGCGCTACAATGTAAATGCACGCGCGAGCACTCAGCAGCCGACTCCTGCAACTTCCAACGGCCAATCCTTAACCTATGCTTATTCTAAAAACGCGCTTAAATCTACGACACGGCCGGACTGACATGTCACGCGTCCTCGCGTGTATCTGCAACAGAACAATTCCTTCATATTACACTCATAGTTCGGCCTTCCTGACGTACAAGAGGTAACGAAAGTATTAACTTTTCATTGCAGGGAATCAAACATGGTAACAGTTCACACAGAACGCCGTCTATGCACACAGCATAGACGTAACAGGTCACACAGACCGCCGACTATATTGATAGTCGCAACAGTTCACACAGAACGCCGTCTATGCACACAGCATAGACATAACAGGTCACACAGACCGCCGACTATATTGATAGTCGTAACAGTTCACACAGAACGCCGTCTATGCACACAGCATAGACGTAACAGGTCACACAGACCGCCGACTATATTGATAGTCGTAACAGTTCACACAGAACGCCGTCTATGCACACAGCATAGACGTAAAACACACCATTGCTAATCTGATTCATTAAACTCATTCGAAACTTGGCACTCGGGCATTTTTCGAACTCTATCATGCGCATACTTATATGTGCGATTACCCGTTAAGGATTTTAAGAGGTATCTGTCTCCATCAAGAACTTCAATGATTTTAAATGGGCCTCTAAATTTAGGGTCAAGTTTGGTCTGATTTCGTTCCTCATTTAGAATTAACACGAAGTCTCCTGTTTTAAATTTAACTAATTTGGACTTTGTGCTGTCAAATCTGGTTTTGTCGCATTCGGCATTTTTTGTAATATTGCGCGCCGCACACTCTCTCACCTCAGAAAGATCTACTGCAGCTTCTGCATCATCTGGAGTCAATAAGTTCAAGGGTCTAGCTACGCGTCCTATCAGAAGCTCTAAGGGGCTCGCTTTAGTTACCCGGTGAATAGTGCTATTCAAGGCTAACTGAATATCACTCAACGCGTCTTGCCATGATCGTTCGCCTGTCTCAACAGACGTCAACATGGATTTTAACGTGCTCATGACCCTTTCAACCTGCCCATTGGCACGGCTAGAACCCGTGGCTATCAAGTGTAACTGAATGTTACTAGAATCGCAAAAATCTTTGAAGTCTTTACTTGCGAAGCATCTCCCCTGATCGGCAATTACTCGCTTTTGGGATCCAAATAAAGAAACACTCGATTGCAAAGCCTTAGTAACACTAGCGGTGTCAATGCGTAAAGTATGATAGAGTAAAACGAATTTAGTGAAGGCATCGATGAGGACTATGACGTATTCTTTAAGGTCATTTTTGCCGCTCAGTTTTCCGGTTATATCGATATGGATGGTGTGCCACGGGACGCTAACTTTGGGAATGGGATGAAGTTCAGCTTGGACTTTACCTGATTGTGGCTTCGATACCTTACACGTAATACAATTGTCAACAAATTTGCGCACATACTTTGACATGTGCTCAAACCAGTAGTGTTCGTATAGTTTATCGAGTGTCTTTTCCCATCCCAAATGCATTATTGATTCGTGCATGTGGTTGATTACTGACCATCGAAAGGATCGCGGTACGATCGGCAAACATCTTGTACGATTGTGCCTCTGGACTTTGCGGTACAAGACACCGGATCGAATCTCATAAGTTTGAGCGGTTTCGAGTGAAAGTTCGTTGGTTCTTAGCTTTGTCATAATCGACTGGATCTCATCGTCTCGCTGTTGTTCAGCGAGGAGCCAGTTTTCAGAAAGAGTGGCTATATCAACGCGAACCTGTTCAATCCTCTCCGAAACAGGTGGGGTTGAAGTTGAACCTGTAGGCTCGGGAAGGTGGTTTCGAGATAAAAAGTCAACGTGACTCATTCGTGTGCCCTCTCTGTACATAATGTCAAAATCAAAGGCTTGTAAATAAGCCCACCATCTATGAACACGTGGAGTGAGGTCGACTTTATTTCTTGAGGCTTTGAGGGAGTTACAATCGGTAATCACGGTAAATTGACGCCCTTCTAAGTAATGGCGAAAATGCTTGATAGCATTTACCACGGCTAGGGTTTCTAACTCATAAGAGTGATACCGGGATTCAGGTCCTGTGGTACGCTTGCTGAAATATTCAACGACATGAAGTTTATCGTCCACCTTCAGAAAGAAAATTGCGCCATATCCGTCGGCACTTGTGTCAGTGTGAATTTCAATTGGATAATTGGGGTTGAAAATGATTAGAACTGGTTCGTTCGTGAGAATAAAGATAATTTTCTTACGGATTACTTCATGCTCAGGAGTCCAGCTAAGTTTACTTTTACCATTGTTGATTAAAAGAAAAAGCGGTCGCATGATCTGTGAGAAATTTGGGATAAATTTTCGAAAATAAGACGCGAGTCCGATAAACTGTCTCAACTGGTAGATGGTTTCCGGGGGCGGCAATTTGGTCAAGGCCTCGACTTTCCGCGGGTTGGGCATGACCTTCCCGGAGGAAACTTTATATCCGAGAAATTCAACCAGCTCAGCACGCATCGACTTTAATCTTATTGCAGTCCTTTCTACTTTAAATAAAGAACCAATCGGTCGCTGCTCTAAGAAGTGATCGCGGTAGTCACAATGCCTGCTATGGCTTACTGGCGAATTAAACGTCGATAGCCTCGTGTACCGACGTGAGAAGGCGGCTCTCTATGATAAATCTTTATTAAATTTTGATAAGTTTGACCGTTAACCTGCAACGCACAGAGTGAGCAATTTCACTACCAGATGAAATCTAATTCAATAAATCGCCTCTTTGACGCAATTTAAATTATAAGTCAACAGAGCTTATATGCTCAAATAAACGTATCGTCAACAAGACTTTGCACGAAGTGTAGCAAATTCCATTAACAGCTCGCAACGCGACAAGAAATGCCCTTTTGCCGGGCAATGAACACAAGTAAATAAATTGCCTTATCGGCGATTTCCAAATATAATCCTCAACGAATAAATTTCGTAATTTAACAATTTAACATTCGCAATTTTTAATCTTCTTCGCGACTAGAAATTCCCTTGAGCCGGGCTAGCAACTGAATAGAAAATTATCAGCCTTATTGGCTATTTGAAATGACAATTTTAACTTTACACGATTCGCAATTTCACGCGGAACAAAGTGGGACTCATACGTGCTTACTGGATCGAGCCCAGACGTAGAGTGATTAATCTGCTGTTCGCATCGACCTCCTTCGATCGCAATTAAGAGGGGATCGATGCGCACGCGGCCTCTTATCTATATCGATCGCTCCCGCGGTCCTTGTCTATGACGAGATGACACATGACGTCACCATCGTCGTGGCAGAGATCGATATAGATTCGCGCGATGTTTCGATGTGTAAGCAGTACGGTTACACATACCCCCCTCCTCATCTTTGAGATTTCTGGTGTGTAAACGCAGTAATTACACCATCCAGGAATCTCATAGCCTGCATACGGAGTCACACACAGATCATTAAATACAAATGAATGACCCTGCATCTACTGTGGTGAGAAAAGAAAAAGAAACTTGCATTTGGCGTAACCGAGGAAAGAGGGTTAACATATTGATTTTTACTGCACTTACCGCGTAACAAAACCAAAATCCTGCGTTCGTTTCATGTTTTAATAATCGCGCTAAATAAACAGTCACCTGCACTTGGCGAAAATACTAATATGACGCATGAACAAATAGAAACGTTCTTGAAATGATAGCTATCAAGCCTACTGCATAACAAAATATTAGGTTGTCCCATAAGTTTCTTCCCTTTTTTTGATGCGAAATGAATACACGATATTTCTTGTTTGAGGTTGATTTTATTGTGTTATATATAAACCATTCTGTTCTATAACCTTCTTCCATCTCTCAGGAAGCCTCATTATGCCCTCTTTCCAAAATTGTTGAGGCTTACTTGCAAAATATTCATCTAGGTGCGTTTTTATTTCGCTTATGGATTTGAAAGATTTACCACGGAGAGAATTTTTTAAGGAGAGGAACAAGTAATAATCGGATGGAGCAAGGTCAGGGGAGTACGGTGGATGAGGTAGAACGTCCCAATCAAACTGTAATAATTTTTGCCTTACGACCAACGCAACATGCGGTCTTGCGTTGTCGTGATGGAAAACGACTCCTCGTCGGTTCGCCAGTTCTGGCCGTTTCTCTGCTATGGGGGCTTTCAATTGATCGAGTTGATTGCAATATTTGTCAGCATTGATCGTTTCACCTTGAGGAAGGAGCTCGTAGTACACTACACCTTTCCAGTCCCACCAAATGCATAAAAGAACCTTCTTCGGATGAAGTCCAGGCTTCGCGACAGTTGAAGGTCTATTTGTCTCAGACCACGTGCGTTTTCGATGCACAGTTTGATACAAAATCCAACTCTCGTCTCCAGTGACAAGACTCTTTAAGAAAGGATTTCTTTCATGTCGCTGAAGAAGCAAATCGCACGTAGAGACGCGGTTCATAAGGCCGGTCTCCGTCAATAGGTGTGGAACCCAAACTTCATATCGATTCGCATATCCCATCTTGATTAAATGCTTATGTACCGTTGTCTTGGGAATGTTAGTAGCATCCTCTATCTCGCGCACACTATATCGTGGATTTTCAGCGAGCACAGTCTTGATAAGGTCCGCATCCGTCGTTGCTGGGCGGCCGCTGCGGTCTTCATCTTTCAACTCGAAATTGCCAGCTCTAAATTTCTTAAACCAATTGCGGACGGTCCTAATAGTCGTAGTACCACTCCCGTAAACGGTGCAAATCTCGTCTGCGGTGTCCTTTGCACTATTGCCTTTTTTAAAGCAATGAAGCATAACATGCCGCAAATGCTCCTTTTGTCTCTCCATATTGAACGGTGCAGAAAAGATTTTAAAAGAAACTTTGTCACCAACGAAACGTACTTTGAAAGAGCTCTGGGACGACTGAAACCGATGCCATAAACGGCTAAGAGATAAGCCTGCATGTTTATATAAACATAGCCAGTCAGATTCATTCAGAGCGTGGCGCGGAAGAAACTTATGGGACAACCTAATAAAATCTTGCTTTCGGCTCACGCTTTAATAATCGCGCTAAATAAAACAGTTACCTGCACTTGGCGAAATACTAATATAACGCATAAACAAAAGGAGACGTTCTTGACATGATAACTATCAAGCCTACTGCATAACAAAATAAAGTCTTGCGTTCGGCTCACGCTTTAATAGTTACGCTAAATAAAACAGTTCCTTGCACTTGGCAAAATTAATGTAAAAACATACTGACAACAAAATTTTATGACACCAAGAATACTTGTTTTTGCGCTAACTAAATCGTTATATGCACTTGGCAAAATTAATGTTAGAACACACTGACACAATATCTTATGGCACGAAAATCACCCGCACACGATTTCCGCATCGCTCACAATTTTCACGCTGTATCTTTACTCCTGCTTGTCCAGCTGCTCCTGAAGCAGGTTCGTCTCGTCCTCTATTGTGGAGAAAAGGCCCAGGGGGTCATGTGGGTCGAGCATCGGAATCTCGACGACGGCGTCTCCCGTCAGATCGGCCTCGTCCCATGACCATTGGTCCTCGTCCTCCTCTGGAACTGGGGCATTCGGACGCACCACCTCAGGCTCCTCTGGTATGACCTCCCAGGACTGGTCAAGGTCCTCCGTCACCGGTTCGTTGAGTTCTGCTGGTGCATCTCCCGGTGGTGGCATCAGTAATTTCTCGTCCCTTGTGGTCGTGTCGACGGAGATTTGATCTTCGCCTTGTCCGCGCCCAGGCTCTTTGGGTCCTCGGCGTTACCTGGTCGACCCTGGTCCATTTCGTGGCGTCTGCGTTATACCAATGCACTTCCGAGCAGTTGCTTGCACCGACACTCCGGTACGGAACCGCTTGTATCGGTGCGTGCTTGGGTTCCACGTGCCTGCGCTGCGGGTTGGCAGTTTGACCGGCTCCACCTCGTGAAACGGTAGATCCATACCCGTCTGTGTGGGTCTACTGACCATAGCCCAGTGCGCATAGGCTATGGTCCCAACGTCGCGTGTTTTCTTATTTGCTTTATTGCTCGACATGGTTATCGTTGTTCTGTGACTCGCGGCCGGTCCTCGCTGTCTCTTATACCCAACGTAGTTGGGCTTTTCGTGGAAACCCCCCGTCGGAAAGATTTTGCGTCTTTCAAACTTTGTTTATATGTTTGTCTTCTTCTAACCTTTGGTACGGCCGTAGGCTAGAAGTATGAAACATACCCCGGATGTTTTCGGAGTAGGGTTTTCTCAGTACAAACGTCGAAGGCCCTTTTTTTTCCACCAATTCGTACGGTCCTTCGTACAAATGGAAAAATTTTGCTATTTCTCTGTCTGCAGCATTGGATACTGGATTTGCTTTTACTAGTACCCAGTCGCCAATTTCATACTGCTTATGGCGTTTTCCTTTATTGGCGCGTGCACATCTTTCATTGGCCTTCTTTGTCATGTGTTGAAAGGCGAGCTGCAGCCTGTTGTTATTTTTCTCCGGCTCTTCTGCATGTTCGAACCATTTTGACCATGGTCGTATTGGCTTCTTCTTCAGTAGAAGTTCTGTCGGTGTAAATCCTGTGCTATCATGCACCACTTCGTTGCAGCAGGTTTCAATTAGGTCGGTCCATTTTGCCCACGACGCGTGTGCATGCGAGGCCACTGTACGGAAGATCCGTCCGATCTCCCTATTTACCCTTTCCACTGGGTTGCTTTGTGGGTGACGGATGGATGAAAGGACGTGGTAGATGCCTTCTTCTTGCAGGGTTCGGATCCATTTCTTTGCCGTGAACTGCGTTCCATGGTCGGTCAGGATCCTTTTCGGTTTCCCATAGCGCGGTATATAATTTTTAAAAATACGCGCGAGTGTTACGGTGGTCGTCGCGTTTCGCATCGGGTATAGTTTTACGAATTTGGTAAATAGCTCTTCAATTACCAGAATATATCTCACGCCTCCCCTTGATGTCGGTAACGGACCGTAAAAATCAACGGACAACACCTCGAGAGGGCACCCCGGTATTATGCTCTGCATATCGGTATGTATCGCATGGGTAGGAATCTTTACGCGTTGGCATGTGTCGCACGCGGCAACTAGTTTTCGCGTGCAACGATGTATTTTTGAGACATAGAAGTCTTCTGACAGAAGCTTCGCTGTTTTGTCTCCTCCAATATGCGCATAGATCTCATGTACCTCGCGTATAAGAGAGTCGCGTAATTGAGATGGAATTACCGGACGTTCCCTACCATTTCTATCCGCGTGATACAATGTGCCATTTCTAAGGTGAAACCGATTCTTCGCGTTATCAAGATTTTGTTCGCAACGCTCAATTTCGCGTCGTAACTTTTCGTCTTTCCGTTGCCATTCGGATAGTTTTCTGAGCGCGGACAGCAGTGTAGGTGACATTGTTCGAGCCAGGGCTGTCAGTATCGGCACTCGTGTCTCTCGTTCGATTGAATCTCCGATCAGTACATTATCCAGTCTGCTCATTGTGTCCGCAGGAATGTTTTCTTTTCCTGGTCGATACTGGATTGCAATTTGGTAATCCTGAATGGACAGGATCCATCGTGTTAGTCGTTGACTAAGAAGTTTGCTATTCATCAAGAACGTGATTGCCTTGTGGTCGGTTAACAACGCGATTTTGACTCCATATAAGTATGTTCGGAGCTTCCCCAGTGCCCATACTATTGCCAACAGCTCTTTTTCCGTAGTAAAATACGATAATTCTGGGCCTCTTAATGTTCGGCTCACAAATGTGACTGGTCTTAATTCGCCACTCGTATCTCGTTGTTCTAGTACTGCTCCCAGTGCCGTTGAGCTTGCATCCGTTGATAGAAAGTATGGTTGATTAGAGTCCGCGTACTGCAGCGCAACCTCTGTGCAGAATGCATCTTTAGCTTGATTGAATACTTTTTGTAGATCCTCGTCCCATTTCCATCGGCTTCCTTTCTTCAGGAGTGTAAGCAACGGTGTGGTGGTTTCAGCATGTTTCTTGGTGAATTTACTGTAATAGTTCACCAGGCCTAAGAATCCGCGTAACTGCTTGACGTTGCGTGGAATTGGAAATTCGCGAATCAGAGCTAGCTTTTCGGGATCTTGTTTTAGCCCTTCTGTTGAAAGTATGTGGCCGAGGAATTTGACTTCACGTCTCATGAATTTACACTTTTCTAAATTCAAGGTGATATTATGTTCTCGTAGACGTTTCAACAGAGCCGCAAGATGTTCGAGGTGTTTTTCGAATGTCGGTGAGGAACATAGGATGTCGTCAATGAAGTTGACTACAAATCCCTCCATCCCTTCCAATATTCGTCTCAGTGCTCTCACCAGGCTTGCACTGCTTGTTTTTAAGCCGAATGGTGTGACTACGTATTCATAACATCGGCCCCGATAGAGAAAGGCGGCGTATTTCCTCGACGATGGTGTTAGAAGGACTTGCCAAAAACTGTTTGTTAAGTCGAGACTAGTTAAGTAGTCTATCTTTTCGAATCGTTGGAAAATAGCATCTGGCGTTTCCGACATTTCGTGGTCATCCACAAGAAATTCGTTTAACTTTCTAGCATCAAGGCATAGTCTTAGAGATCCATTTTTCTTGAGAACCGGTACCACTGGGTTCAAGTATGGGCTCGTGCTTGGACGGATTATGTCATTTTCCAGCATTCTTTGGATTTCCGCATCTGCGGCTTCCATATATTTTAGTGGTATCGGGTATGTTCTGCTACAGTATGGTTTGGTGGGCTTCACATGCAAATGATGCTCGTAACACCTCACCCTTCCGATTTCGTCTCTCCATACCTCTGGGAATGATTCAATTACTCTTCGTAGTTTTTTCTTCTGTTCTTGGGTTGCTGTAACTGGTTCGAGGAGTGATCGTATAATTTCTTCTTGAGATTTTTGTGTTGTACTGGTTTGACGTACCTCTTCTTTCAGAACTCGAACCACCCTTTCCTCGGTGTTAATTTCCTCTGTCATTTTCAGTGTTGCTTGACCAGTTGTTGTATTCAGCGAGAGCAATTCATTCCCGAAGTCAATTGTGGCCTTCGCACGTCTCAGTGTATCAATACCAATAATGACTTCACAGACTAATCCCGGTACCACGATCGCCGTTGTTTCTATCATCTTATCCTTGTGGCCAAGAGTCACCCATACTTGTTTCTTTAATCGGGTTGATCTTCCACCCGTCGCACAGTGCGGTACTTTGGTAGGAATTTGGGACAAAAATAAAAAGATACGTTTGGCGTAGTAATAACTTATATTTCTTTGTTAGGAATTGTTTTAAATGCACTAATCGAGGTTTTGGAATACTATTTTAGAATTTTCCACTCTTTTAAACTAAATAAATTTCAAAGAAACAATAAGAGGCATATTTTATGTATAATGGAAAAATGAAATATAAATATATAGTACATATATTACGTGTAGAAAACAGATAAACAAATATCCATAAAAACAAGTAAATAAAACATTTTAATAACACACATTTATCACTGTTCGTATGAGAATCGTCGTTCACCCTAACTCCGAATCAGCAAAATCTAATTCTTCCGGAATAGCTTCCGTTGTGTACTGAACATCAATATATTGTGTTATGTCCGCAAGATCTCTTTTCTGTTTTGAAGAAGTTTTCCTACAGCTTGATATAAAGGGGTCCGATGAGAGTAGAAGTCTTTTCATCAAATCTTCATTATTAAATTTCCTACTCGTTTTGCGAGTATGATTTAATCGGGCTTTCCTAATCTCTTTATGAGTAGTTTCTAAAGCATCTTCCGAGAGAACGCCTATTGGTAAATCGAAACTTTCAATTATGTCACACCCGTGAATCAAAATTTTATGTACGCTACTTGGCATATAGTACCAATTGTATAAGTTTATGTACAAATTAAAAGTCGCGTTTAATAAAAGCCTGTATCGATTAATATGAATTTTTTCGCCAGAAGATAAAACTCGTAAGATTGTGTAAAATTTATCAATTAAAATTTTATTTACTCCTGTAATCTCAGAGCTTATTTTAGAATTACTGAAAAACGTTCTCGCAGTGTTTCCATCATTCGTTGAACCAAAACCAGGTTTCGGTTTATCTACTAACAAACCCAATCGAGATTTAAATTCATCCTGGATTCTCTTTTTATTGTTTTCAAAAATTATTTTATTTTCAGCTCCTTTCACTTGCTAAGTTTTAATTGGTAGCCGATATGATATGTGTAGAAGGCATTCAAAAAATCGAATCCAAGCGTGTAAGGTAGATAAGCCAAAACGGTAATTACTAGTATTGGAAGGTTTTTCAGTAACTCTTTTGTGATTCATCTCTTTTGGAGTTGCTTTGCAAATGCAGCACCTAGAAGACGAGTTTGTATCAGACAATATGTTAGTTACACTGCCGTCTATCATGGTAAAATGTAATTCATATGTAATCACGAAGTTAACATTATTATTAAAATTGCATTTACTATAAGGAGAAAGTTGGCTGATCAAAGTCTTCATTCTAGTTTCTTCTTCCCTAATCAATTGTGCATTTTCTTGAATAAATATGAACTTTATTGGTCGACAGTAAAATGTGGAAGATGAGCGGGGGTTTATCCACAATTCTCTGCCATTCCGCATGTCTATTAATTTCAACGGGACCAAAGCTATTACAAACAAATATTGATCTGTAGAATTTTCATTTTCAATGAATTTTTGCTTATAAAGACTATGGCCGGAGCTCCCATCGAAACCCCATTTACACACAAGCTTCAGATTACAACTTTCTTCAAGTTTTATTAAATTTATGATACTGTCACTTGTAGCATTTACTAAATTTTGCAAGTCTACTTCGGCAGACGTTTCGTTAGCTGATATATTACTTGGTAAAAATGAATTTTTAATATTTCTAAAAGTCTTAATGCAAGGAATATAATCTTTACGTATATTGTTAACGATGCTTTTAAATATATCATATTTTTTATCTGAAAGATCTAAATCTAAGTAACATGCTAAAAGTTTATGCGGTGGTATTTTATTTTTTTTATCTAAAACGTTCGATTTATTTACAATACCAACAGCAAAATTTAATTCTTGACTTGAATAAGAACGTATGATCGATTGAACGCGGCGTTTTTTGGTTTTGAGTGATGCTTCTTCAAAATTTATTCGACGCCTTCCTCGGCTAGGACCTGGCTGTGGCTCGAGTGTTTCTTGCTCGGTTAAAGTACTTTTACTTTTAATATTAATTTCTTTGTCTAGCCATACGTGATGACGCTTAACTAAATAATGACGATTGCGTGAACAATCTTTCCACTTCCTCGCGAGTGCTTTACAGAAATCATTTACTTTCTCTTCTAGTTCATCCGATATGGCATTCACGTTCAATAAAGAACAAAGTTTTTTGGTAACCTTCAACATTTTCTCCGAATAGGTGGATTGGCAAATCCACTCATCAATCAAATCGCGATTACGAATAGAATTACCTAATAAAAAGATAAATTGCATTTACTACGAGTTTATAGAAACTACTTGTGTTAAAAAAATGATTTTTAATTTTAAGGAAAGAACACAATTTCTAATTTGCTAGTTAAAATTAGACATACCTCTGGTCGAATTCTCCATTCTTAATTTGTGATAAACCATTTAAAACAATAAACAGCCTAAAACAAAAGCCAGCTATGGCTGCTATTGACCCTCTATTAATTTTGTTAAATACTAATTTTTACATACGCGTTCCTGATTTACCGACTGATGATTTTATTGGATAATTAGATTAGACACATGGTGCCGGATGTCGCATTCGCCGAGGGTTAACGTTAAATAATTTTAAGTGTAGCAGTTTGTAGCAGGAAAAACTTGTGGGAAATTGAAGTACAATGTCTACTAATTACGAAAAAGCAAAAAGTACAGGATGTTTTGAACCCTGCTTGAAATATCTCTATCTAAAGGTGAGGAAACCTATTTCTACTGTATTATTTACTACTATAATGCATATAAGAGATTTACAAATTTGAAATTTCAGTCACATTAGCTGTACTTTAAGCTATCATATCCCATAGGACATATTTCATCAAATTCTTTTTCCTGATATGTACCATGAAAGTAAATTACGTTTTGATCAATGAACTGCTTGATACAGCATTTTCTTAAGAAAAAAACGCTTGTAACTAAACCCCTACACATTATTTGAATTTTCTATTAATAAACATGATAATTTAGATGTTAAGACATAGATTCAACATAGAATCCAGTGGATATTAGACAATGAATTTTTAGATTTTTGTCCACAGGGTACCGCACTGTGCGTCGCTCCAATCACCACTGCTCCAGTTATTGGGAGCGTGGGGCATTTAGTTAATCTTTCTCGATGTTCGTCATACCACGCTTCAGACACCGCTGTTACAGTGCTTCCCGTGTCAATAAGAGCCTTGGTGAGAATCCCTTCGATTTTGATTTGGACTTCTGGGCAGCGGTTAATTTCTCTATTGGGAAGTGGTGAGTCTCCTTCCTCCTGTAGTTCCTGACGTACATCTGGGAATAGTGATCCTATTACTATCCTGATGTCTTCCCCTTGTGTTTCATCGGAGATGCCTCTCGCCTGAGCGGGGAAGTCGCTCAGACGTTCTTCTGAGGTTCCCCTTATTCGTTTCCCATGCTTTCCTCCAGATCTATGACCTCCGGGTCCTCTTCCTGTACTCCCTCATCCAATTGAGCCATTCGGATTCGATTGGGTGCATTCTCTCGAAGTCGTTCCTGCGGTCGCCGATTGTCTTGCCATGGTTTTATATTGTCAAACCTTGGCCTTTGGTTATCCGTTGCCGGTCGTTGATATTCGGCTCCCAACCTCTGATTCTCCCGATTCTTCTGCTGTTGAATCGGAGGTATCGGGTTCATTCGCGAGGTACTTGTTGTATGTTGGTTCCCTCGATCATATGGAGCTCGAGTACTCCAGTCTCGTCCTTGATTCGAGCGCTCGTCGTACCGCGGTCGGTTGACCGTTCCTCCATTGTCAAACCTCTCCAGCAGGGCTAAGAACGCATCGATTGTGCGAATATTTTGTCCAAGGACACAATCGTCAACCGCCTGCGTGAAGTGTTTCGACAGGGTCTGAATTATCTCATCATCCGTGGGACGTGGCCGTAAGTCCCGAGCCATTCCGATCAGTTTCATCGCGTAAGCTACACGAGAAACCCCAGAATCCGCCCGATGTACTCCTATATTGAGATTGTCTCGGACCTTCCTTTGGATTGCCGAACTCCAAAATCTTGACAATAGGGCATTTGCAAACTGGTGCCATGTTGCAATTTGGTCAGACATGATATCCCACCATTCTCCTGCATTGCCTTTTAACGACTGGGTGATGATGAACTTCATCTCATCGTCTGGCAGTCGTGCAGCATCCACGAATCGTTTGAGTTCCCTCAGATATTTGGATGGCCTTTCAGTAGTTTTGCCCTCAAAAGTTGGCATTTGAGGCTTTACCACGAATGGCCTTGCCATTGAAGCCATGGTAGAGTCAAATCGAGTTGACTCATTCGGTCCCCATCGTGAGTCGATGTGGTCTGTCTGCAGTTGCCGGGTGGTATTGAACTGTGATTGACCGAAACGATTGTCATCTGACTGTGCATTTGGCTGCATTTGACCTTCAGCCACTATTGGAGTTTGAGTCGTTGTTTGGTTCCGGACTTGTGCCAAATATTCTTGCATTTGTTTCCGGAGATCCTCTTGTGCCTTCTCTTGACGATCCATGCGCTCTTCGATTTTACGACACCAATCCCGCATCTCGAACTTATGTTCGGTTACGCGTTCGTAAATCTCCTCGGTTGTCACCGACTCTTCGACCTTTGCTGTCAGCTGATCGACTTGAATCATTAATCGCGCGATCTCAGATTTCAACTGTCGAATGGTATCGGACATTATCTCGTTTTCGCGCGTATTCGTTTGCCCCGGGGCCTGATTATCGACGGACGTGATTGACCCTGGTACGCGACCCTGAATTCCAGAACCCGTCGGGGTGTCAGGAGGTGGTGTCCGTTGAATACGCGTACTAGATAAAACCGACGTATTCTGCATTTCGTTATCAGTCACCGGTCCCATTTTTCCCGTACGAGTCTTTGGTTTACTCATACTGTGTCTCTCCAACAATTAATTTTAGTCTGTTTATAATGTTGTTGGGTCAATGAACACTTTAATTTCTGATTCATTAAATGTATTGAGGTGATAAGATACTAAAATATGGATTGAACTCCTAATATGCTACACTCAGCTGGTCAGTCCACAACAAATACAACAAATACATCAATAGAAAGTCCAGAATAGGGGATAATAGGGGTCTGAGACTGAAGGAGTAGAAAGACCAGATCTGTATAATGAGTCGAATTATATAGTACTCCTTCAAGATTGCCCAACCATCCAAAATAGACGCGAGTGCATTGTGGCATGACACGCTGAAATTGTTGTCAACCACCACTGAAGCATCAACAGCACTTGAGTGTTGATCTGATGCACTTCTTCGAGCAGATGATTTCCTGCGTATGGTCGGACGGGGCATGGTCACAATAGGTCCAGTATGAGAAATCTAATCGAGATAAGATTTTCAGGTATCAGAAGGGATATATTTTGTCTGTCGTTGTGATTGTTCACAGTAAAAAAATGTACCTGAGGTAGAGGATGGCAGAACATTGACCATAATTAACAATGAGACAGAGTGACCATAGCATGGCAATTATTATTTATTGTGGCCAATATCATAAGTGGTGGATATAAAGTCTAATATTAATCAAATTCAAGGTCCTGTCACTGGCTTTTCCCTCTTACAGATTATGTATATATTTAAGAAAGTTAAATGTGGTTATCCGAGAAACCAAAACATCGAATAGTAATCTTATTATTGTGCTGGAGCAGCCGGGCGGTTATCTCGTCGAGCAGCATTCACTGTATTTCGAGGCCGAATGAAGAAATTATCCACCGGTATAGGACCTTGTTGGTCTTCAGCTACATACGCAGCGACAGGTTGTAACCAGTCATCGGGCACCTCAACTTCCCAAAGCAGAAGGGCAGCATGCACATCAGGTGCAATGCTCTTGAGGGGGGACGGGTAGTTGATAGCATTTTCACCCATTAAGTTTAGGGGAACCTGAACAGAGGCAGTATGGATCCTCTGCATGACAGTTCTGAAACCCTGTCCTCGTGGTGACTCCGCTGCAGCTAAAGCTCGGAATATCTCTTCACGTGTGAGCAAGCGAGAATTGGGTGGTAGATCTCTAGCATTCCTATGCCATGCAGCACGGGCAAGTCGATATTCTGCTTGTGGAATAGCACCACCTGCCTCACCTATATCATTGGCTGCTTGAGGCAAGGCTCTAGTTGGGATTTCAAAAATTTGATCGCAGATCTCACGTATTGCTACATGTTGATTTGCTACCAGAGCCTGGTATAAGTTTACAAGGTTAAGATCAAGCCCTGTTTTCTCCTGTGACAGGTTGAATGTCGCTAAGGCCAGTGTCCTCAGGTCAGCTTCAGAGAGAGCGCACATTGTATTTGCTTGTCCCCGGTATCCTGCAAATGCCTGGTCTCTCAACAGCTCCCTCTTGATATAAGTGCATAAATAGGCTAAGTCTGGGTATTGCCTGATATTCACTGTAGGCTTGACAACCGAGCAGAATGGATTTCTCAGTAGATCCTTAGCCTGTGTCATAGCAGATTTAAAGTTCTCAAGAGTCAGTCCTCGACTTACAAGCATATCTACACTAAAAAACTGCAATTTTGCCACCACATCTGCAATGGTGGTGAGGCTGGTCACATTGTTGTTCGATGACTGCTCAATTATCCACGACAGGGTGACACCTTCGGGAGCTTGCAGCAGGGACCAACTCACAACGAGTTGTCTATAGATATCCTCCCAATTCTTTGTAACCTGGGGGTACATTGATGCATAACTTTTGATAATTGTGTCAGAAATGTACTGATCAAAATTCACTCCAGGCAACTTGTCTTGGAACTGTCGTTTCCTTCTCTGAACCCATGCAGGCGTGAGGTTTGATTCCTTGGTCAGAGCAGCAAGATACGTGAACATTGCTCCTCCAATGAGACCGCGGGGTTTCTCAGGAGTCTGACTAGCCTTAGCCTCAAAATATCCTAATAAGGCAGCATCAGCCAAAGTTGCCCAGACTGCAGCTATTTCAGGTACAAGGTCGAAATTGATGTCTCTCAGCTCCACCCAGTGATTTGCAAGAGTGGATAACCCTGTCCAAGCTCGTTGTGCATCTTCATTCGCAAACATTTGCGAGCTGATCAGATGCCCGCGGCAAGCATAAAACACTGCTGTTTGATGGGAAACTTGGGCATTTCCAGGAACATAGTCATGTGTCTCATCATGTGGGAGTAGATCCCCAGTTGCACCTGCAAGCTTGCGCAATATATCAGTGGTTAATGATTGCATCTCATTTGCCGTAGGCATTGACACGCGAAGAATCCTTATCACTTTGGATCGGGCTGTTGTCCTATCTTGGAGGCTGGTCTTATTTTGGGCTGCAGCAATACCTACCATCTCCCCATATATCCGTGCTATTATTCGGTCATTGTCTCTGACTCCTTCTTTGTTTGCCCAATTTTTGGCTATGGCTTCAGCAATCAATGTGCGCGCATGCCAAGTTGTATAGGCATCAGTATGCGCCAAGTTATCTTGCGACAACACATCACCACAAGCCACAAGCACTAAGGGAGATAAAGAGTCTTGTGCTGACGTCAAGATACGCGAGTATGAGGCGAAGAGTGATGGAACCTTATGTAGCCTACACTGGAGGGACCGCATAGCAAGTGTTTGTCTTTCTCCCATGATGTTTGACTAAAAGTAGAGCCAACAGTAGCTGACGAGTAAACAACGGTAACACAACAAAGATAACAACTTGAAGAAGGTATCGTGACCACTTAGGAAGTGGCTGTAACGACAATAGTAACGCAGGAACTATAATCAACTAATGCAACACACACCAAACAAAACACGAATTTAACGAATACAGATATTAAGACACAAGACAATAAAAGAAATTATCAATTTTTTAAAAAACTGAAATACTCTTTAAATTTTGTTTTTATGTCTATCCGTCTATCCCAATATGTAACCAGACTTTTGTTCACCTACCCCTTTGTAGGATTTTATTGAAGTTAACAGGCTAGTGTGTGAATATTCGTCAGCAAACTCACTATCGTAGTTCGATACAACATGATCGACACGATTCAACACAACTTTTTAGGAATGAACATTTGGAGAATTTCAACGAAAATCCGGCTTTTGTCAAAAGGTCTAATACCGTGCGCAATTGCTCTAACCCTTCATTTACATCCCGCGAGGGAATTAAAATGTCATCCATGTACACGATGACATAAGAATAGACAAGGTCGCCTAAGGCCCTAGTGACAGCACGTTGGAAAACACTCGGAGCATTCCGTAAGCCGAAAGGCATTTTCAGGTATTCATACTGACCGTCGGGTGTCACAAAAGCAGTAAGTTCGATACTATCAGGGTGTACGGGAATTAAATTAAATCCACTAGCACAATCGAGACACGTGAAATAATTAGTATCAGCCAGGCGAGCGATTTGATCCTGAATCAAGGGTAAAGGAAATCGGTCAGGAACTGTGTTATGATTTAGTTCGCGGTAATCGACGCACATACGATCCGACCCATCACGTTTCTTTACAAGCAGTATGGGACTTGCAAAAGGCGAACAGCTGGGTCGTATGATACGAGCCTCTAACATTTCTTTTATTTTATCGCGCACTAATTGTCTCTCGTCAGGGGAGAGCCGGTATGGTCTACGTTGGACAGTCTTAGTAGGATCAACAAGCCGTATTTTAAGCTCACCGGTAGTCACACGTGTACGTGGCAAACCATCGATAAAAGTATCAGAGAATTCGTTTAACAAATTCGATAATTGGGCCTTGTGTTCAGGAGGTACATCAGTATCAATCTTATCAACGTCAAAGGGTTTAGAAACCTTACAACAATCTACCGCTTTAATTTTGGTTAACGAGAAACTATTCGCGGTCATTGTAATTGAAAACCCCTGTTTTAAAATATCGCGCCCGAGCATGACGTCATACTTCAAGCAGTTGTCAGGTACTGCATGAAATAGGACCTCAAAAGTATACCCGTTAACCGAGACCTCGCTTTGAATCTGGCAGGTACTAAATACGTTTGAGTTACCTATTCCTACGATCGAAATCACTGTGTTATGACGCGTGCCAGAAAATCTACTCGCGGTTCCTTCCTTGATGAGAGAGCATTCGGCACCGGAATCATAGCAAAATGAATACGACTCACCAGATTGTGTCAGCTGACTGATCACGGGTCGGATTTCGCATACATCGACTCGACGTTCGGCGTGCACGGCGTTGCTGCTGCTGCTCGTTGCCCGGAATGACGTCACACCGCTGCCGTTGTTGGTCGCTCCTGACCTGGTACAACGAGTCGAGACGTGTCCCTTTTCGCCGCAGCGATAACAAGTCACACTGTTCTTCACTTCTGGCCTCCCCGAACTGGTATTAACAGGCACTTGTCCTCGCACCATCCTCTTGCGACATTCGGCGGCTTTGTGTCCCAGCTTACCACAGGAATGACACTGAACAGGGTTTGAAGGCGCTGGTTTATAACGCTTATTCTCTGCAGACAGTTCTGGCTCAGTAGAGTTGTATTTGCGTTTTGCGCTGGAAAATGCCTTCAGTTCCTGCTGCAGTCTGCTTCTGGTGGTGATGTCATTCGTAAATGCCAGGTGGTGTAGACGCCGATTAAACTGTGCGGTATGCGCAAGCACAACTGATACGGCGACCTCCTCGATGGTTTTCTTCGACCATCTTGACGTGAGGGTGGTCATAAGGCGGCTAGCGTAGGCAGCAAGACACTCGTCGTCCTTTGGCCGACCGTTCAAAAGGTTGATCACTGTCGCGGCACATGTTTCGATGCAACCGTAGCGGGCGAGAAAGATTTCCTTAAATTGCGCCCATGTCATTCCAGCAAATGACACCTGCGACAGCCACGTGGATGCCGATCCCTTCAACGCCTTGCTCAATGCGATAACGAGTGCTCCTCCATCCAAGGGTTTTTCCGTCATGCAAACGTCAATCGTCGAACACCAGGCACGTGGATCGGCGTCAGGTAATTCCGGATTGAATTGTGGTAGCGATACCACAGGCGCACAAGGAAGTTTGATGGACTCGATAAGTCGTACCATGTTCTGGTTTTGCAGCTCCAATAGTGACCGCAAAATATCCGGATTTAATAATTGTGAGGTTTGATCAGATCCCACTTCTGATGTCGCGGCAGAAACATTTTGGCGCGACCCGTGCGCCCCGGCGTTAATACGTTTCATCGTCGCGTGTCGGCTGTCGAGTATTCTGACCATTTGACTCTGCGGAGACACTGATCTCGATCGTTCGAGCGCTAAACAAAATCTGCCGGCCGGTCTCGGGCCATCGAGGGCCTTGCCTCGCATTTTCCCCACTCCGCAGAGTCACTCCGTCCACGTGCACGCATTCTAAAAGGGAGCCGATTTTGTTTGTCGCAGCCGCTCAAACGTTTCGGCTGCGCGTAAGAGAAACCGATCCCGACTCTTGCGGCCGATCAAACGTCTCGGCCGCGCTACAATGTAAATGCACGCGCGAGCACTCAGCAGCCGACTCCTGCAACTTCCAACGGCCAATCCTTAACCTATGCTTATTCTAAAAACGCGCTTAAATCTACGACATATATATATATATATAAAGATTGCGAGTTGAAATATTGTTAAGGAAGCGAGCGAACAACAGTGAGAGCGAATGAGGAACAGATTGCATACTTTGACAATTCTAATATCTGTATAATAATATATATAAATAATAATATTTATATAATAATATTTTTATTTTAATTGTTAAAGCATAAAATCTCTTGTGTTTCTCGTTCACTCGCACTCTTTCTCTTTCTATACAATCTCGACTCGCAGTACTCGCAGTATTCGCTCTGATCCGCGGCCGTGACCTACCTCGCATATATAAACATACGTACGAATCAGCTGCTCAGGGCTCAGATATGCAGTTCGCGGTCGTCGCACCTTCGTCTCTTTCTCTCTCTCACACATTCACGCTCTCACTCTTTCGCACACACTCGCTAGGGCATTCACCTGTTAGCTGTTTATTGTTTCGGCGATCCGCGAGTAACAGCCTATCGTTTAACGGTTTTGCATCCCTACAATTGAATATTGTTATATTCAGAAAAATATTGGGTAATTGTGCATAAAAGGTCCCACCTCACCGATTTCGATGATTTTTGAATATGTTGTCAGGGTGAAGATTCTGAACAACTTTTTCCTATACATGTAACCGCCGCTCAGCCTTAGTTTTTGAGAGATTTGCGAAAAACTGCAGCTACTACTACATTGAATTTTGCCTATACGTGCACGCCCGTGCTGTGCGTATGCTTCAACATGATGCGACCGCTCGTCAACTGTTTCTACAGATATATCACTACGATCGTCGGACGATCCGATATACCGCGTGAACTTTTTAAATCATATGATGATGAAGAATGAGTACATATTATATTACGACGACACCACACACACCCACCCAGTGCTTAACACGCACCCACTGTTTCTAAATTATACTCTAGATTCTTACGTATTTTCACGTGCTGATTACGAATATGATATTGAAAATTTGCACAAATGTTAATTTCTTAACGGAAACCTCCTTTTTAGAAACATTGGGTGCGTGTTAAGCACTGGGTGGGTGTGTGTGGTGTTGTCGCTTCTCATCTCCACAATGTCTTTACAAACACAAAATAAACAGATGCAAGTGTACTTTTCTATATAATTACCCTGTGATCATACATACTGTGACGTGGCACATTCCGCCTACGTCACTCCGAACCTTAAGCGAGAGACCGGGTCACTGGAAAGCGGCATAATAACGAAACGGTTATAACGAGCGCTCTCCCTGGGACATCCGAACGCCCAAAAGAATAGAATTATCGCATTTGAATGTCGCGCCGCCGGGCGCGACAAGAGTTTTCAGAAACCACCGAAATCGGCGAGGAGCCCGATACCTGTCTCCGGCCGCCGATTGGCGGAAGGCCGCAAGCGGAGACGCTCGGAACACCAATCACAGGGCGCCGCTGGCGAGGAAGACGGCGAGGATTGGACCGAGCCCGAATCTGTCAACCCGGAGAAAGCGACGAGGCTGTTAAACATAAGGACGATCAGCAGTCCACCCTCGTCGACGTCTCATCCGGAAAATGCCATGAGAGCTACACCGGAACGGCTCGGATCCATGGATGCCGACTAACCGCCTTATATCGGCCGGGCTTCGGAAAATAGAAAATACCGAAGGCCCGGGCAGACATGTCATCGAGTCGTCCCTGCGCCCCGAAACAACGTGATTGGCCCGAGCGTCGCCGAAGACGAGAGTGGGGGGAAAACTCGCTTCCGCGTTCCGAACCATCTCGAACTGGGCCACTGGGTCGAAGGACTACACATAGTACAGACGTGCGAAAATTAGACCGCGATATCGAACAGTAATATTTTGCGACCGCCGCCATCGCAGCGTATTTGGTAAGTGCCAGTCAGGCTTCATTTCGATATAATTTTGTGACCAGTTCGTGTTGGTTCGGGGACGTTATTTGAGTTCGCGAAAGTTCGTACCGCGGTGTACCGCGTGTTTCCCCGCGTTTACCGTTGACCAGGAGTCGCTCTCCTGAGAGGCTCGCGAGGCCGCGGATCGTGTGTCGCCGAATCCTCGTGCACGAGCTATTCGGGACCCACGATATTCGCCCGGTAATTCTTCGGGTTACCCTCGGATCGTTCCACGGGAGGATAACGCGCCGTATTCGTTTCGTGTCGTTCACCGTTCGCACGTTTCGCCCAGTCTCGAATTAGGAACGCGTACGTCACCGGAGCTCGGTCGAATTCGTGCCCTCGTGGCTTGTAAATTCACGCGAAGTCCTGTGACGACCGAGCTCGACGCGATAGAAGTTATTCCGCGCGATCGGCCGAACAGCCGCCGTCACTTTCGTGTTCGCGCCGGCAAAGCTATTGACTACCGCCGGCAACGGCCGGCGGATTGTATGATCATCTCGTTTTAATAAACGACTATATTTTGCCCGAGATCTACCGAGTAGCTTCATTTACCGTGAGAAACGTTCTCGTCGCGGGGAATGCCCCGTTCCTTTCCTCACGTGGTTCCCTGGACCTGTTCGCGGCCGTCACCGGCCTAAACGATGTTCGCAGATTCGACGTCGTTTTGAGAACCGAACGAATCGTTCGAGAGTTTCGCGTGGTACGGTATAGTACCTGGCGCCCGTTCACTTCGTGTCCAAATTTGTCGTTCCGTTCGAATCTGCGAATATCTTTTGTCTCGAGAGGACCACGTGTCGCGCGACCGAGCGTGGCCCGGTCGCAAGGCCATAATTTCTCGAAGGCGGTTATCTCTCGGTTCGCCGGGAAATAAACGCCGTGACAAATTGGCGCCCGAACATTGCGGAAATCTCGCCGTAAAAAGCGATTTGATATAGGCTTTTTAAAGAAGAGACGCGTGAGGAAGCTCGAGGCTCTCACGGGAAAATTCTAATTTCGAAAGCAAAACGTGTGAATTTGAATCGGGCGAGCGAAACGGTCGCGTAGTAGAGAAGCACGACCCGTCCTTGAGCGGTACTTTCTTTGTCTCGCTCGAACTAACGAACCAGCACCTCGTAAACACAGCAACGGGCTGTTGAAAAGATATTACGGTGCCACGTCGTATTTACAACAGCCTGTTCTCTGTTCAAGGTCTTCTACGAGGGTCTTTGTTCAGTATATTTTCGAATTTCGTGTGCCATTCCGCCGTTACAATATACCGGGTGTACATAAAATTTATTTTCAGGATTCATGATCAGAAAAGGAAACGTGATCGCGCGTATTCTCGGCGCAATAGCACACAGCGTGCTAATAATAATAGTAATAATTTCGGTAATTTTATTTGGCTTCATCTGGATAACATTGTTTATTCCATCATTAATTCATTATTTAATAAACATTAACGGACCTTCGGGTAATCTGGTACTAGTAATAATAGTGTAACTTGACGTTGATAAATTAACTAGATTACAGATAAAATAATTAAAATTCAAATAAGATTAAACAAAGTTAAAAACGAATATAAAATTCAACCTAATCAAGTAATATCAATCACGCTTCCTTCGCAGTCTGATTATTATTTTTTTTGTTACATTGCAATATTTGCTGATTATACTCTGCATATTTATTGTGTGTATATAATTGTGTTTGGACCTCGTTATTGGCGGAGGGGTAACGCTTGACTTCGAGGGAGAGGGACACACCACCGAGTGTGACCCGCCCGAGAATCGAGAGTTTCGCCCCGTAATCCCCAATACGAGGGACAATTTATAAATTGTTTATTGTGGGTAATACCGCTACGGGATTAGGATTGCCCCTAGAGGTGGTCCACCCGTAGAGGGCCACAATACCATAATACATTTTTTTATATATTGTTCCCCTATTGTATACCATTCCGCCTTCCTCAATATTCACCCACTTCTGATATTTATATATTGAATTTACTGTCATAATTTGTGCAAACTTGTTTTTCGGAATGGCACACGTTTGTTTAATTACAAATATTTGAAATTTACAATAGTGAGAAGTTCTCGGTCGCGGGGAAGGCATCGCATACAGCGTAATCCACCCGCGGCTGCGATATTCTCGGATAAAGTGGTTTCGTGATTATATTTTGATTGTGGTAATATTGACCCCCAAAGATTGAACCCACATGAAAACTGTTTTTTTATATGAATTTTTTTTTGTGTTATACATGTGGTGGAGGAAGTTGGTTTGTTGTCCGGTATATCGTCCGTAGTCTAGACGAATATAATCCCCTTGGCGGTTGAACTCAAAGTAGTTCAACAAATCCCTTGGCGGTTGAATTATAAAAATTCAACAATTAAATTTGCGGGACCCTTTTATAAAATTTAGTGAACAATTTGCGAAAGCTACCGGTAGCGTCTTGGTGAGCACGCAGTAATACTGTCGACGGGCAGGTGCGTGTGAAATTAGTGAAAAGGGTCCACTTTAGGGTTTAGATTGGGTTGCTGTTTTCCCCTTTTGGCGCAAAATAAATCGAGAAAGAGCTGGGAAGAGACAATAGGTAGAAGTAAATTCGTAATTCGCGACGGTAACGAAAAAGTCGAACGTAGTAAATAATGCGGGAAATTAGCGAAACGAAAACGAGTAAACGTCCTCTCTGCCTAAAGCGTGATATATCGAGAATATTTTGTTTCGGGTTAAACGGCCGCAGGTACGGGAGCTCGGTTTCGAATTTGGTATCGAGATTCCCGAATCAAAATGAGAAGTAGGTTGAATTTACCGAAACTGGAACACGTGAACGACGGCGGAGAATCGGACTACGGAGACGCGTTGGATCATATAGCGGCCCTGCGCATTAACCCGCAAGAGGAAAATGAAGGCGGCGGCAGATCACCGCCCCGCGAATTTAGTTTAAGGGTGCCGCAGGATCAAAGGTGGAGACCGTGGTCTCCCGAACGACACCGTAGTCCGGTATCAAATATGCCGAGAACGAATACCGAACCCCATAGCGACCCCAACGCGGAAGTGCCAAGCGGAGCAAGACCCCGAGAACTAAATTATCGAGGAACGCCCATCGCCGAAATAATTAGGCGATGGAGATTAAAGTTCTCCGGTATTCAGGGAGAGGACCCAGAAGAATTTCTGGAAGACCTCGAATATCACAAACAATATCATGGCATCGAAGATATGGAATTAATCGACTGCGTAGCAGTTTGTCTCGGGGACACAGCAAAGCGTTGGCACAAACGCAAGGGAAGTCGTTGCAGGAATTGGGGAGAGTTCGCGGCCGCGTTCCGAGAATTTTTCGGAGATCCCGAGTATCAATTTAACCTGGAGCGTAACATTAGAGAACGGTTCCAGGATGAAGCAGAGCCCGTCCGCGAATACATAATGGCCATGACAACAATGTTCGATAAATTACAGCCGCGGTGGTCAGAGGAGAGAATGGCAAGAATCTTGTATGAAGGCGCGAAATTATCATTACGACAAATGATACCAATAGGGTCCGTAATCACGGTCGATGACGCGTCGGATAGGTTAGTGGAGGCGGACCGTATAGAAGAACGTAGGAAACGGGGGAATCCCAAACCATCGGAAATGGTACACACCAGCTTGGCATTTGATCCTAGTAGATATTCACGCGTAAAGGCACCCGTAAGAGGTAGATCGGTCACTTTTGGGTACGCGAACGCGATATCCTCCGCTAGCGAGGGAGAAAGTGACGAGTCGGGCGATCGACTTCCCCGATCCTTCCGTAGGGAATCTCGATCCGGATCGGCACTTCGCACACCTCGGGGGCCGGAGGCGGGTAAACAACCGTCGCCGACACCGGGGAGACGCGACAGAAACCGATCCGGGAACAGATCACGTAGTACATCCCGCGACCCCTCAAATCGTACAACAAAAGAGACTGCAGCCGTGGCAGTGCAACAATGGCCGCGACGCGATACACCGCGTGCTACCGAGAAGTACCAGCACCAATGTTGGAATTGTCGTAAGACTGGCCACCTGTCCCGAGACTGCCGAGAAGAACCGAGGTTGCACTGCTACAGGTGCGGAGCGGAGGGGGTTACACTAAATCGCTGCCGAAGGTGCAACAAACGGTCGGGAAACGAGGGGGGAAGTCGATCAAGGGGTCGGGAGAGACTTCACCCGAACTAATATCGGCCCGCGTAATGGTAAATGGGGATGTATACCGACCGCCTCTACTGACCGTCGACGCGTACATCGGCAATTTCGTGACCCGCGCTTTAATAGACTCGGGCTCATCGCTGACCTTTGTGAGCCGAGAAACCCTCGAGAACGTCGAGGATAGAATTATCGAAATTAGAACGACAGATAAACCTTGCTATTTCCTCCTCGCCACTGGTGCAGTAGATCGAGCAACCGAAGAGGCACGTTTTTCGTTAAGAATAGGCAGAGAGAAACGCGAAACGTTTGCGCGAGTCCTAGACAATCTGGTGACACCCCTGCTATTAGGAACCGACGCAATCGCGAAGTTCGGCATAGTAGCCGAATACCACAATTCGGTGTGGTATTTTGCGAAACGGCCAAATGAGAAATTCCCTTTCGAGAATACTAACCCCGACACCGTATGTTGTGGTCTGCAAACGATTGAGGAAGCCGAAAAACGGCAATTAAAAGAGTTTCTCGAGACCACGTTACCGGAATTTAACGATATGACCGGAATGACGAACTTGACTAGCCACAGAATCGATGTGGGCGACCATCCTCCGATTAAACAGCGATACTATGCCGTCTCCCCGAAAGTACAGGAGGCCATATATAAGGAAGTAGATAAGCTACTGGCCGACGGAATAATAGAGCCATCGCAAAGTGGTTGATCAAGTCCGATCGTGATGGTTAAGAAACCCAACGGTAAATACCGTTTTTGTCTCGATTTCCGAAAAGTTAACGAGGTCTCGAAGAAGGATGCGTATCCGTTACCGCTCATGACGCAAATCCTAGACAAGTTACGGGCCGCGAAATATATCTCGACCATCGACCTCAGTCAAGCGTACTTCCAAATTCCGTTAGAGGAAGGAAGCCGCGAAATAACAGCTTTTACGGTACCGGGAAAAGGTCTTTTCCATTTCCGCCGCATGCCGTATGGTCTGACAGGAGCACCCGCAACCTTTCAGCGATTATTGGACCGGTTAATAGGCCCAGAAATGGAGCCTCACGCGTTTTCGTATTTGGACGATATAATTATCGTCACTAAAACATTCAAAGAACATCTCGAATGGCTCAAGCGCGTATTAGATAGGATCAAAGAAGCCGGTCTAATGATAAATCCTGATAAGTGCGAGTTCTGCTGTCAAGAAGTTCGGTATTTGGGTTTCGTGGTGAGCCGAGAGGGATTAAAGGTGGACGCGGAGAAAATCCAACCCGTTTTATCGTATCCTCCGCCGAAAACGGTGAAGCAGGTGCGGCGTTTTCTCGGGATGGCCTCCTGGTACAGGAGATTCATTCCGGGATTCGCCACACTTGCCGAACCACTGAACCGTCTATTACGTAAAGATCGCGAATGGGAGTGGAAGGACGCCCAACAAAGCGCCTTCGAATCCTTAAGGGACGCGATCGCTTCGGCACCTACCCTCTCGTGCCCAAATTTCGAAACCCCATTTACCCTGCAGACGGATGCGAGCACGGTAGGTTTAGGCGCGGTATTAACGCAAGAGGTCGATGAGGTCGAACGCGTAATAGCATTCGCGAGCAGATCACTCACATTACCGGAGCGAAAATATTCCGCTACAGAGCTCGAATGTCTCGCGATTGTCTGGGCAGTACAAAAATTTCGACCATATTTAGAAGGGTACGCATTTACGGTAATTACGGACCACAACAGTTTACGGTGGCTGAGAACTCTGAAAAACCCCACGGGTCGATTAGCGCGTTGGGCCCTGCAGCTGCAGGAATACGATTTCCAAGTAGTATATCGGCAGGGAGCCCTTAATAAAGTGCCAGATGCACTTTCGCGTATTTACGAGAGGGAGGGGGATACCGAAAGGGAAACTCATATCGTGGCCGCGGTTCGCCCAAAGTGGTACGAGGGAAAGTTTGCGGAAGTCGAGAAAAATCCCGAGAAATTTCCGGACTGGGCAATTCGAGGCGGGGAGCTGTTTTGTCGAAGAACAGATCCGTTGATCGCGGAAACGCTGGGTTCCGACGGGAACGAGTGGAAACTCGTAATCCCAGAGGAACGGAGAACCGAGATCCTGCAGGAGGCGCACGACAACCCGCAGGCAGGGCATTTAGGGGTCGAAAAGACCTATCATCGTATCGCCACCCGCTACTACTGGCCAGGCATGTATAGAACGGCAGTAGAATACGTAAGACGCTGTAATACCTGTCAGCTCACGAAGGTGGAACAAACACTCCCACCGGGGTTGATGGGTCGGCGCAGGGTCGACATGCCCTGGACAGTAGTAGCTGCCGAAATTATGGGCCCGTTCCCTCCGAGCAGGTCCGGCAATTCGTACCTTCTCGTTATACAGCATCTGTTCACAAAATGGATAGAGTGCACCCCGCTTCGACGTGCAACCGGTCCGAAAATAGCGGACGCCCTAGAAAGGTTAATTTTTTCGCGATGGGGGACCCCGGCTGTCTTGTTGACGGACAACGGTACCGAGTTCGCGAACAAGACTCTGAGGGAACTTGCCGACGAATACGGCATTCGATTAAGTACCACCCCCCCCCGTACCACCCGCAAGCGAACCCAGTAGAGCGAGTGAATCGGATCCTGAAGACGATGATCGTCGCTTATATAGAGAGGGACCACCGCGATTGGGACTTGAATTTACCTCAGTTTCGTTTTGCGTATAATACCGCACACCATTCCGTTCTACAAGCCTCCCCAGCGTTTCTCAATTTCGGGCGAGAGCCGCGACCGGCAAAATGTGCGAGGGCTAACGTCGAGCCTCCGATCGACCTCGAGGTGACATCCAATGACACCTGGAAGAAGCGGGTGTCGCAATTACCGACGCTGCGGCATTGGATGTTGGAAAACCTCGAGGACGCATATCGGAAACAATCGCATCATTATAATTTGCGTCGGAGAAACCGAGAATTTAACGTAGGGGACAGGGTTATGAAGCGACAGAGAGTACTCTCGTCAGCCGCTAACCATTTCGCGGCGAAACTATCACCGAAATTTACTGGTCCGGTAACAATAACGAAAAAACTGTCACCGGGAGTATACAACTTGGCCAACGAGGAAGGAAAGAACCTCGGAAAGGCGCATATATCGGACCTCAAACCATACTTCACCACTCATACGCCAAACGATAAAAATTAACACCATAGCCTCTCTTTTCTCGACAGACTAACGAACCCTACTTTAAAAATGGACTCAGCCAAGGCCGCAATGGAGTCTATTGAAGAGCGATTACGAAGGCTACACCCACTACCGAGGGGTATCCGTGCGTCAACGGCATCAATAACTTGCCGGCCGCACGGACCCCCAGAGGTAGCACTAGAACAGCTAGTAGACGAGCTAGGAGCGAGCTTGCCGTGGGAAGACTTAAGAAGGCCACCTTCGCCGCCAACAACATTCATCGCCACGGCCACCCTCCTACTAGGACCAATACCGGAGGAGCCGGAAGAAGGAAGGAAGTCCCAAGCGGAATCCGACAAGGAAGAGAAGGCCGACTCCGCCGTCGAGGCGGGAAAACAGCAAGAAAGCATACCGGACCCGGAGGCAGACCCAAGGCCGGCGGTACCACTGAAAATACCGTCTAGACCTTTGAAATCTATGGAACGCCTCCTCATTGAGTTGCTCCGGGCGGACAAGCAGGAGTGGGCCGGAATAGGGCAAGGGAACCTGCCGTCGAAAAGGATCCAAGACCCAACCCCGAAACCGGGCCCGGAAACGGTGCCTGTAAAGGTACTACACGAGTCACCGAGACCGGTCTATGAAACAGTACGAAGAGTAGAAATGACGCAACGGCAAACGCCCCACGAGACGGTAGAGGACCGCATGCATCGCATACGGAATGACCACCGCAAGGCAACAGAATCAATGGAGAGAGGCATACGTAGAGCCCTCTCGTGCGACGTGGCAAACCAGCCGGTACGCAGGGCCGACACGAACATACAGGCCCACAGTATGAACGTCGCCAGAATCTCCATACACCACCAACCATCAGCACAGTCTAAAGCTAAAATACCGGTCCCGAGCCAGCGGGGAGCGACTACCGCGCGCCCGCAGCAGTGGCGAACGCCGAAGAGACGCGGGAAGGTCGGCCGACGAGGAGCGGAGGTCGAGGAGGGATGCTGGCGGTGCCGAGTGGTGGGCCACTGCCACTCGGAGTGCTTGGCACCCCAAAAGTGGCCCTACTGCTATCGGTGTGGTCGGCCCTTTTATACGGTCGAGACCTGCCCCGAGTGCAGTGGCACTCGGTACGGTCGGTACTAGGGGGCCGACCCACCATTCGAGTGTCGGCCAGACACCGCCAACAACCTCAACTATAACGGAGGCCGGCTGGTTGGAGGACTAGATCTAAGTTTTTTTTATATATAACTCATGCTCTATAATCACACAGAGGTAAAGACTGATTATTTTGTTTACCGGTCCCTCCCCCCTCCGGTAGCAATATCGTTTATTTTGTCCTAAAGACTGAATTTTCGGAGGATGGGGGGGGGGACGCCAGTATTAATAAGCGCTAGAGGGGCGCGAATAAATGACTGTCGCCCTCAACTGTAGTTTCATTATTTAACCCTGATCCCTACGTTCCTCAGGGTTCAGCGGAACCCAACTTTAGCGAATCCGGTTTTCTCCCTTAGGTACCGGTCGTGGCAGCAGGCTCCGCCCCCATCACGGAAAAGGCAACGATCTAAGGAATATATTCGTCTGGATTGGTGATGGGAAAAATCGTGCATGTCTCTGCAGTGTCCGTCCCTATGTAAAGGAAGATCCGAGGAAGAGCGTTCGTCCCCGAACTTGCGAACAAGCCTGGCTGGTAACTGCCACCGGTGCCCCGGTCTCTTTCGGGGGGGGAGGAGTTGTGACGTGGCACATTCCGCCTACGTCACTCCGAACCTTAAGCGAGAGACCGGGTCACTGGAAAGCGGCATAATAACGAAACGGTTATAACGAGCGCTCTCCCTGGGACATCCGAACGCCCAAAAGAATAGAATTATCGCATTTGAATGTCGCGCCGCCGGGCGCGACAAGAGTTTTCAGAAACCACCGAAATCGGCGAGGAGCCCGATACCTGTCTCCGGCCGCCGATTGGCGGAAGGCCGCAAGCGAAGACGCTCGGAACACCAATCACAGGGCGCCGCTGGCGAGGAAGACGGCGAGGATTGGACCGAGCCCGGATCTGTCAACCCGGAGAAATCGACGAGGCTGTTAAACATAAGGACGATCAGCAGTCCACCCTCGTCGACGTCTCATCCGGAAAATGCCATGAGAGCTACACCGGAACGGCTCGGATCCATGGATGCCGACTAACCGCCTTATATCGGCCGGGCTTCGGAAAATAGAAAATACCGAAGGCCCGGGCAGACATGTCATCGAGTCGTCCTTGCGCCCCGAAACAACGTGATTGGCCCGAGCGTCGCCGAAGACGAGAGTGGGGGGAAAACTCGCTTCCGCGTTCCGAACCATCTCGAACTGGGCCACTGGGTCGAAGGACTACACATAGTACAGACGTGCGAAAATTAGACCGCGATATCGAACAGTAATATTTTGCGACCGCCGCCATCGCAGCGTATTTGGTAAGTGCCAGTCAGGCTTAATTTCGATATAATTTTGTGACCAGTTCGTGTTGGTTCGGGGACGTTATTTGAGTTCGCGAAAGTTCGTACCGCGGTGTACCGCGTGTTTCCCCGCGTTTACCGTTGACCAGGAGTCGCTCTCCTGAGAGGCTCGCGAGGCCGCGGATCGTGTGTCGCCGAATCCTCGTGCACGAGCTATTCGGGACCCACGATATTCGCCCTGTAATTCTTCGGGTTACCCTCGGATCGTTCCACGGGAGGATAACGCGCCGTATTCGTTTCGTGTCGTTCACCGTTCGCACGTTTCGCCCAGTCTCGAATTAGGAACGCGTACGTCACCGGAGCTCGGTCGAATTCGTGCCCTCGTGGCTTGTAAATTCACGCGAAGTCCTGTGACGACCGAGCTCGACGCGATAGAAGTTATTCCGCGCGATCGGCCGAACAGCCGCCGTCACTTTCGTGTTCGCGCCGGCAAAGCTATTGACTACCGCCGGCAACGGCCGGCGGATTGTATGACCATCTCGTTTTAATAAACGACTATATTTTGCCCGAGATCTACCGAGTAGCTTCATTTACCGTGAGAAACGTTCTCGTCGCGGGGAATGCCCCGTTCCTTTCCTCACGTGGTTCCCTGGACCTGTTCGCGGCCGTCACCGGCCTAAACGATGTTCGCAGATTCGACGTCGTTTTGAAAACCGAACGAATCGTTCGAGAGTTTCGCGTGGTACGGTATAGTACCTGGCGCCCGTTCACTTCGTGTCCAAATTTGTCGTTCCGTTCGAATCTGCGAAGATCTTTTGTCTCGAGAGGACCACGTGTCGCGCGACCGAGCGTGCCCCGGTCGCAAGGCCATAATTTCTCGAAGGCGGTTATCTCTCGGTTCGCCGGGAAATAAACGCCGTGACAATACATAGACTGAGCTTTCAATTTTCAAAGACATCTCCTGGATTCTTGGGTTCAATCTGTTTATTTTGTGTTTGTAAAGACATTGTGGAGATGAGAAGCGACAACACCACACACACCCACCCAGTGCGTAACACGCACCCAATGTTTCTAAAAAGGAGGTTTCCGTTAAGAAATTAACATTTGTGCAAATTTTCAATATCATATTCGTAATCAGCACGTGAAAATACGTAAGAATCTAGAGTATAATTTAGAAACAGTGGGTGCGTGTTAAGCACTGGGTGGGTGGGTGTGGTGTCGTCGTAATATAATATGTACTCATTCTTCATCATCATATGATTTAAAAAGTTCACGCGGTATATCAGATCGTCCGACGATCGTAGTGATATATCTGTAGAAACAGTTGACGAGCGGTCGCATCATGTTGAAGCATACGCACAGCACGGGCGTGCACGTATAGGCAAAATTCAATGTAGTAGTAGCTGCAGTTTTTCGCAAATCTCTCAAAAACTAAGGCTGAGCGGCGGTTACATGTATAGGAAAAAGTTGTTCAGAATGTTGAGTTTTACAACATATTTAAATTTTATCAAAATCGGTGAGGTGGGACCTTTTATGCACAATTACCAAATATTGTTCAGTCTTAATAATGCAATATGAAATATTTTATTCGGTTCTGTCATTCTGTATTCCGTATTGTGTTCGGCCTTATATATTTATTATTTAAGTAGTTATTTATTGTTATTAATAATTTAAATGATTTCTAAATAAATACATTTTTATAATTTGTTTTTAAATTCATTATTCTAGTTTGGCTAGAGGAAGTTGCTTCGGACGATTCGAAATGCTTCTGTCAAGGCTGCAACAAGATCTTCGATTGCCGGCTTACAGAAATACACAGCATTCGTCCAGGCAGGCTCATCTTATCTTTTTTTCCAAATTATCCTTTAGGTTGTCGGTCGTTAGTTCGCGTTATCAAAAATTCCGCTGCTGCTGGCATACGCGCGATTTGAGACAGTCTTCTGCTATCCTATAATTAAAAACAAAATATTAACAGACGATTAAAATGATTGCAAAGTACGGAACAAAATATTAATGTAACTGCACACTTATCTTTTTTTCCAAATTATCCTTTAGGTTGTCGGTCGTTGGTTCGCGTTCTCAAAAATTCCGCTGCAAAGTATGAAATAAAATATTAATGTAACTGCACACTCATCTTTTTTCCAAATTATCCTTTAGGTTGTCGGTCGTTGGTTCGCGTTCTCAAAAATTCCGCTGCTGCTGGCACACGCACGATTTGAGACAGTCTTCTGCTTTTCTATAATTAAAAAAACAATATTAACAATGTTCTTCGTTCAATGTTCTTTGTTCCTATATTTGAAGAAGAATTAAACATAATAAAAATTGTAATTCTGATTGCATTTTTGGCGATACAATATAGGTATTAACGTTACTTACCTTTTTTATCGGCGTAATATATAAATAAAAATAAACTATATAAATAAAATATATATTAAAATATTATAATTATGCTATTATACATTACATTACACAATTATACATTACTATAAATTAAATAACTATAATATAACTGTATAAATAAAATGAACTCCTAGTAAATATGAAAACTGGCTGTTTTAATGAGAAAATGTACCCAACAAGGCAGGCGAAACTATAAACGATTTTACAAGTCCGTACACGCGTGCAAAGTTAACTGCCGAAAACATTGTGAACGTGACGAACTTGCATACAAATTCTCTCCCGACATCAGTTCTAAATGTCTATCGTCAATAGACATGGTGCGACTAGACTCCTGTCTAGCTTTGAGAGATGTGCGCACCACACATATGGAATTTAACAGGTCGGTGCCTATTTTATTCCGTTTTTTCGATTTGATTTCGGGAAGCAGAGAAAATACTCTTTCGGCCTCGGCATTCGAGTGGGGTAGACATCGAACAATATTTAAAATAGAAGACAGAATTGGGAATCGAAGAACTTTGTGGGGGTTTTCTAATTTGACGATGTCTACCCACATATCGTCGAAGGACAACTTCGCCCATTGGTCCCTCTGCGACCGCGAAGTGCCATAATACAAAAAGTCCCACTCTTTTTGTAATTCGGAGCAATTGAAATTTCCCAATTTATTGGCAACAGCTTCGAGATCTTGAAAAGTAAGATCTCTGTTGCCATTAAAAAGGGAATTACACGGTCTGAATACCGTTAATTGCTTTAAAAAAACATCGTCGTGAGGAAGACGATTTTTGATTTCATTGCTTAGGGTGACCAAAAACCCTCAACAATTTTCCCGGAAGTAGTCTACCTCAACTTCCGACATCATCCCTTGAGCTATTGCTTCTTCCAAGTACTCTTCGCATTTCGAACCAAGATACACTTGGTTTAGTGGAACTTGGTTCGCGCGCGTTTTAAGGGAAAAATTAATCTCCCTTATTAAATCGAAGTGCTGCAGAAGAGCAGGTTTTAAAAACCTGCTTAGGAACATTCGAAGCAGCCTTTTCGAATAAGGCTGTAACTCCTGTACCAATGTTCTTCTACCTTGGAAGATGGCACTATATCCATTGAGAATGTGAAGGGCATCTTCCAAAAAATGGAAATACCCTTTCATCTCAGGTTTACCAAGAAGACGAAACAATGTCTTGGCTGTTTCTGAGTTCTCCGAAAAGGAATGCTCATTAAAGAAATTAAATACATCGTCCCAAACATCTAAAAGTCGTGTCACACTTCGGTGCCTGCAAAGCCACCGTGTTTCTGATAACTTTAAGAGCTTCAAAGGACGGTTGTCAAAACTCTCCTGAAATTGCCGAAAAATAGCAGCCCGTCTGTGGCTGCTATTTACAAAAGAAGCGAGGCCTCGAGGTAAATCGTCGCATTCCTTTGGTAACATAGCACAAGCAGCACTGGCCGCCAATACTAGGGAATGACATACGCACGGCAATGTAACGACTCGGGGATTCTTTTCAAGCAACTTTGACTTGAAGGAAGAAAATTTCCCAGTCATAACGGCAGCATTATCGCAACTAAGAGCCGCGATATTATTCATCGGAATCTGCATCCTCAGCATTTCATTTTCGAAAGCTGCGAAAAGCTTCCCCGCTGAACAGTCGCTGGCATCTAAATGGATTAGTTGCAATAATTCTGTCGTTACAGTCAAACGACGTGGGTCAACATAGCGAATCGCTAATGTCAACCACTTGTCGTTTGTCGAGTCAGAGGTCTCATCCTCGTGGATCGAAAATTTACAATGTCGTGCGTCGTCGACAATGCGTTGGGTTTCACGAACGCACAGCACATTCGTTATTATCTTACTGCACTTTGTGCGGCCCACTTTCATGCCCTGCAAGACTTCAGGCTCCTTATCTATATCCTGCATAAGGGCGAGGAGATGAGAGGCGATGGAGAGAGGAACATTATTCTCGGCGAAGAAAGCCGCGTACCTAATTTCGGCGATTTTGATTTTATCGCCGAGCGAAGAACTACCTCCCTCGTCAAACGCTTCGGACTGATCGCATTCTTCGGCAGGCTCCTCAAGATCGACGATATTGTCTTGAGTGACATTATCATGAAGCAATTGCTTCATATTTTGCACATGAGCCTGCCTGGACGAATGCCTGCGTATTTCTGTAAGCCCGCAATCGAAGATCTTGTTGCAGGCTTTACAGAAGCATTTCGAATCGTCCGAAGCAACTTCCTCTAACCAAACCTTCAGAGATTCGTCAGCGTCATACCAATGATGAATTGGCTATTTACAACCAAAAAGTTTGAAAATGGTTTCAATCGCGTGTATGCTATTAGGCAGAATGTTCATGAATTTTTTCGTAATTTTTTATTGAACATGGTGTGATTAAAAATTAATTTAGATGAGCACTTTTGACCATCTTATCCGGCTATACGATTTTTTATACTTACTATTTGCAAAAAATCTGAAAAAATTCACAATCATAAGGAATAATATCTACAATTTTGTAGAATTTTTCTAGAATTTTTAAGTATACCATTAAATAGGGAAAATGTGGGAAAAACCAATAATTAGTTTTTACCCTTTCACTACCCTCCTGGTTGAGATAAAGGGTTCAAACTTACGAATATACATATAATATATATATAAACTTTTTGGAAGGTTAAAAAATGTAATTAAAAAAGTAATGAAAAATAAAAATAAAAATCGCTGCCCGCGGGGACTCGAAGGCTAGCTCCAGATTGCGATTGATACGCTCGACGGCCGAATTTCAGAATACGTTTCGTTTCCGTCAAGCAGGCGTGGATGTGGATGGAGAGTGCTAAAAATAGATTGTGGCTGGCGCAAGCGCACAAGCAGCGCACACGGACATAGTAGAGGTACGCTGGTGTGTGTAGCGCGCGTGCAATCGAACAGGGACTCACGCGGACAGAGTAGAGATAAGTTCGTGTAGCGCGTGCGCAGTAGAAGCAACCTGGCGACGACGCGACGGTGCGTCAGAGTGGGGGGTCGAGTCGACTGAGCGAGCGGAGGGGAAAAAACCCACGACCCATGATTCTGGCATCACTGCATCACGCGTCCGCGAGTCTCGCGGCCGCCAACGGACCCCTTCACGGAGTAGGAACCGATCGTGCGCGAGCCGTTCTCGTTCAAAAAGAAACATTTGCTGTTACTATAGAAAGTTCGGCAAAGATGCGCATCCCTGTAGCAGGAAGTGCTCCTGGAAAGCGGGAAACTGAGCCGTACTAGCCGTTTGGTGACGAGCACTTAAATAGACTTAATTAGACCATATACAGTAATTCTTCAATCGAAGTCGCAACACCCGTGTTTTGAACGGACTTCAGTAGCGTAGAGAGGCTATTTTTTATGACAGCGTCTGCCGCGCCGAGACTCCAATCGACGAGCCGAATACATATAGAGAAGGACAGAATGAAATAGGATCGAGTGGCCGAAGCGTGTCGCCGCGCCGTCGCGGCACAGTTCAAAGGCCCGCCTTGTCGCTGTCCTTCCTTGCTCCCGAAACTTTCACCGTCGATTAAACCACTAAAGTTGAAATTATATCGTGTTTGGTGTCATTTGAATCAGAGAAATGCCAGGAATAAGCTACTAAAAGTACCATAAAACAATAATGAAAATTAAGAAGTTTGAGAATTCGATTCACTCGAGTCAATGTGTGGTGTTCACACCGATATATCCGAGCCGAGATCAATCATCGCCGCCCTACGGCGCACAGTGGGTAAAATCGACGTTCTAGCTGTTCACGCCTATTTCACCATTATTTCAATACATAAAGACCACATTAAATAGGTCGTTGGATTCGTCTTGCCGTCAGCTATAACATTATTGAATAAAAAATATATAGTTATAAATAAATAATGAAGGTGACCACAATTTTTTATTGAAAAAAATTTTTTTTGGAAATTTTTTGTATTGATATTTGTAAAAGACTGTGTACTGATTACTTTTCGTAGGAAACATTTTTTTGTCACACCACCCGAAATGCCTGAAAACTCGTGTGAATAATGAATAATATTTGAAAACTGGGTGTTCACGCCTATTTCACCATTATTTCAATACATAAATAGGTCGTTGGATTCGTCTTGCCGTCAGCTATAACATTATTGAATAAAAAATTTATAGTTATAAATAAATAATGAAGGTGACCACAATTTTTTATTGAAAAAAAAATTTTTTTTCAAATTTTTTGTATTGATATTTGTAAAAGACTGTGTACTGATTACTTTTTGTAGGAAACATTTTTTTGTCACACCACCGGAAATGTCTGAAAACTCGTGTGAATAATGAATAATTTGGCCACGATTTCGATCGAACTCACCACTGTGCGCGTGTCACGCGACGCTTGAAACTATCATAACTTCGGATAATGGATTATACTGGAACTAAATTTTGCACGATCTTTTAGAGGAGATCTTGCCGAAAATGTTCCACTTTGTCAGAACATGGACATCCCCGGACATTTTAACTTATCCCTTGTCAAAGGTGAAAAACTTCGACAATTTTCCTTAGTTGATTAAATATTTTTTTTTATAATAAATTATGAACAATGATGTTTAGTTCCTGGTGCGTTTTCAACATAGATATACATTCTTCATATAAAAAAAAATTGGTCACTTAATCTTCAGTAGGTTTTCCAGGACATCATTATGAAGACAAGGAATTTTTTCGGTGATAAATCGTATCTGAAAAAGTTTGATCTTTGAATGTTTATTGTAACGAGAGTTTTTAATAGCTTTAATTAATATTATCGTTTTCGAATGTAATAGACATTTAAGAAACATTGTGCATTCGTTAAAAATCGATATGGGGACTTTGAGTTTTTAGCCCGTGAACAGCTAGAACGTCGATTTTACCCACTGTGCGGCGCGGCGCACAGTGGGACCTTTCGTCCAAATCTGAGACAATATCAAAGAACTTCCGATAGAAATGAGATAGAGCGCTGAAATTTTTTTTAATTACATACAGCTGAAACTTGACAGAATATGGGAAAAATAGGGAGATTATGGTACGAACGTTTTTTAACCTTGAAAAAATTCGTCAATCTTGCACAATGTCAAGAAAATTGCGGTTTCACGCTGATTTCAAATCTGGTCTCAAAATTTGTCTACGACCTCAGGATTTTGCAAGAAATCGATTTTTGTGAACAGAACTAATGTAATCAATTTTCGTTGAAATGATTTGATAACCCACTAGTTTGATGGTATATATTGTATTCTCATATATAAAACACAATAAAATTAAACATAATGAAGTATTTGACGTTTATTTGACGTATATCACTTGACGCGAGCGCGAACGATCACCCGATGTATCGCTGCGATTGCCGCTGGCACTCCTTGTAGGCTATGTGTGACTGTAATGTAATTTAAATTAGATATCTATTTTCCATGATTATATTTTCACTTACACAGTAAGTAAGGTAAGTATTTAATCTTTTTAACTTACTTCTCATCAACAAATTCTTTAACTTGTGGTGATAAAAATAAGAATAAGATATCACCACAAGTTAAAGAATTTGTTGATGAGTGTTGCTTTATGCAGGTTATTTAATTAAAGTTATAATTATAATAATGTTATAATAAACAACGAACAAATCTGGTATAATATACACTGATACAATAAACCGCTTTTATGCTCTTTACACCTTGATCATCCTTGCACACCGTTCCAAATCAGAAGAGGGCGATCCCGCGCTCTGCTCGCCTTTTCATACCTCGCACACTCATACCAACCCACACCGCATATTCATACCAACCTATACCGCTCACTCGTACCAACCCATACCGCACACTCGTACCAACCCATACCGCTCATTCATACCAACTGCTTCACCATAATTATTCTCAACACTCTCCCTCAATTATATGACGCAGTTGTATTCATACTCATACTGCCTTCTTCACAAAAAAAAACGTTTCCAATACTCTCCCTCAATTATACGACACAATTGTATTCACACTCATGCCGCTTTCTTTACAATAATCGTTTCCAACACTCACACACGCAGTTATCTTCACACTCATACTACCTTCTTCACAATAATTGTTTACAATCCTCTCCCTCAATTATGTGAAGTAATTTATCCCCCACTCGCTCTTCACGTATTGTCCATTAATTTACCTTTAAACTTTCTAAATTTTTCCAAGGCTAGAGGTTTTGTTAGTACGTCAGCTACTTGATTATCAGTCGGACAATATTCTACTTGAACAAGATCGGTTTTTACAGTCTCACTTACATATCTGTATTTAATGTCTATGTGCTTTGACCTTTTATTAACTGCCCCACTTGTAATCAATGATATATCTCCCTGATTGTCTATTTGAAGTTTTACTTTCACCTTTTTGTCTATTATTTCTTCAATAAGCATCTTAACATAGCGCAAGTCCTTGCAGCATTCCGCAGCTGCAATGAATTCAGCCTCTGTGCTGGATGTAGTGATCATTGGCTGTCTTCTCGATGTCCACAATATCGATCCGCCTCCGTAGCAGATGACGTAACCTGTGGTGCTCCGCCTGGTTGAATGGTCCCCAGCAAAATCGGAATCGCAGTATGCCATAATTGTATCATCGTCGTTCTGCCGTTTATACTGGATCCCGTTGTTTACAGTTCCCTTGAGGTACTTTAAAATTCGTTTTACATCTGTTATATTTCGGTCTGTTGGACCTTCAACATACCTGCTGCAAAATCCAACTGCGTAAGCCAGGTCAGGCCTTGTTTTAGTAGACAGGTACAGCAGACTGCCTACTGCTTCTCGATACGGGAAGTTGGAGCTGCTTGTCCGTTCTTCATCAGCATTTGAGCATGGGTTTATAGGAGTTCCTGCCGGTTTGCTGTTCTCCATCCTATACTTTTCCAGCACCTTGGCTGCGTAGTTACCCTGAAACAGTCTTATTCCATCTTGTGTACGGTGTAGATTCATCCCAAGAAACGTCTGTGGATTTTTATCTATTGTCATCTCGAAAGTATTTCTTAGTTCTTTCAGCAGCTGTGTCATTTCTTCCATGTCGCTGCCAATCACAAGTCCATCATCTACGTAGAGTCCCAACATTAGATCTGAGTTTTCTTTCTTAAACAAGCATCGATCACTCTTGAGAGGAATGAGGTTCTTCTCTTTAAGAAACTCGGAAAATCGCTCGTTCCAGCAGAAGGGTGCCTGTTTCAGGCCATAAACGGCCTTCTTTAGCTTGAACAGCTTTCCTGCTTCTTTATATCCTTGAGGTGGGTACATGTAAATTGTTTCTTTCAGGTTTCCGTGTAAGAATGCTGTCTTAATGTCCAAAGTTATTATGCGTAGATTCCTGTTGGCAGCTATGGAAAACAATACACGCAAAGAAGCATTGCTTACCACCGGACTGTAGATTTCTTCGTAATCCAGATCCTTTTCCTGCTCACACCCTCGGACAACTAGGCGTGCTCTATACTTTCCATCGTCTTTAATTTTTAATACCCATCTGCTGGAGAGCGGTCTTTTTCCTTGTGCCTCACTTGCGTCTACCATTGTCCAAGTATCATTTTTCCTCATTGCTTCCTTCTCGTCATTGATCGCCTCCATCCATCGTTCCTTGTCTGGACCTGTAACTGCCTGTTCAAATGTTAAAAATGCAAAGTTATACCTTTCAGGGGGCTGCCTTTTCCTTTCTGATCTTCTTAGTGTTTCTTGGTTGGCGACAGGTGTTTCTTGGTTGTCGACAGGTGTTTCTTGATTATCTTCGGTATCTTCTTGTTCTTCGTCGCAACTCTGCCATTCTATGGAATTTTCTTCTTGCTGTTGTTCTTCTTCGCTCTCTTCATGTATAGCTTCTTCAATTTCTTCTGTGCTGCTCTCCTCTTCGTCATTGTTATAGGGTATGTTTAAAACAACGCCGTCTTCGATATGGCAGTCCTTTGTTTTCCCTTCTTGCACAATCACATCTCTTGAGATGATTATCTTTCTCTTAGTTTTATCCCATAGACGATATCCGTTGGGTGCATAACCTATTATAAGGTGTTTTTCACTTCTTGCATCTAATTTTCTCAGTTGTCTAGTTATCTTTACGTGAGCGTCGCTTCCGAACATTTGTATTCTCGATAGATTCGGTTTTCTCTTCTCCCAATTTTCAATTGGTGTTTTCTGCTCTGTACTCGTCGGGGATCTGTTCAGAAGATATGTTGCTGTGTAGAGTGCCTCTCCCCACATCTCCTTCTTCATTTTAGAGTCGAACAATAACGCTCTTGTTTTCTCCATTAAGGTTCGGTTCAATCTTTCCGCCTTTCCATTAAGCTGAGGAGTATGTGGCACAGTGCAGTCCATCTCTATTCCTTTTGTTTTTGCCCAGTTTATTATTTTAGTATTTATATATTCTCGACCATTGTCGCACCTTATTTTTGACACCTTGCTGCACCATCGAGCTTCTATTTTATTTACAAACTCTATTAGAGATTCTTGCACATCCGATTTATGTTTTAGTAAATGTGTCTCAACATAGTGGGTATAATCGTCGAGAAATGTGGCAAAATATCTCTTCCCATCCCAGGTATTATCCTCCAGTGGTCCACACACATCTGTATGAATCAGTTGAATCGGTCTTGTCGCTCTCGTCCTGGTTTCTGAAAATTTCAGCCGTGTCTGTCGTGCCTTCATGCATATTTCACAAGTCAATTCGTATTTTTTGAATTGATTCTCAGTAATATTCATTCCAGAGCTCAGCTGTAAGAGTTTTAGCATGCCACCCTTACTCAGGTGAGGACCCGGACATTTCGTCGAAGGATATTTCGTCGAAAATCGAATTCGGACATTTCGTCGAAGTCATTTCGTCGAATGAACATTTTGTCGAATGGACATTTCGTCGAAGTGACATTTCGTCGATGGGACATTTCGTCGAAAATACATTTCGTCCAATTTCTTGACCCAAGTTTTTGTTTTAATTTTTGGTTTTGGTTTTGGTCTGTTTTGCATCCTGAGAATGATGTGTATCTTGAAGAAGTGGTATCGTAGGATGTGGGATAGCGCTTTATTCGTAGCCGCTTTATCTCTTAGGTTTTGTCTTGCATTGGGCTGTCGATTAATTTCCTTTCACGTGTTTTATGGTTTTTCTTTTGTCATAATGTTTTAGCCGATCTCTGTCGAACCCGGAGTCACGACGAGGACTGGGTTAGGACTGGGTTAACCGAAACCGAAAACGAAACCCAAACCCAAACCAAAACTAAAACCAAAACCAAAAACAAAACAAAAAATTAAAACAAAAACTTGGGTCAAGAAATTGGACGAAATGTATTTTCGACGAAATGTCCATTCGACGAAATGTATTTTCGACGAAATGTCCATTCGACGAAATGTCCCATCGACGAAATGTCACTTCGACGAAATGTCTTCGACGAAATGTCTTTCGACGAAATGTCTTTTGACGAAGTGCCCTAGATCCACTCAGGTGTCCCAATTTCCTATGCCATTGTTCTATCAAATTATTTTTATTTAATATAATATTAGATTTGTTTTGTTTCTCAGGTTTCAAACTCACTTTATACAGTCCCTCTTCAGTTCTTTCTCCTATCAGGACTTGTCTTCCATCATTTTCCACTGTCACTCTATCTTTTTCAAAGGTCACCCTTCCTCCATTTTTGTTGATTTCTGTGACCGATAACAGATTGGTGCTCAATTCTGGAATTACCATTACGTTTTTAAGAATGCATTGTTCAAATTCTAGGCTACCTACAGCTTCCACTCTCATAGTCTCATTTTCTTTTGCCACTCCTACCGTAGAGTTTATCTTCCTTACGTTTGACATGTTTTTAGTAGAGTTTGTCATATGTGTGGTTGTACCGGAATCTACTACCCAATCATCGGATCTATTAAATTGTCTAGTCAAGTACGCAACCTTGTTTCCCTTAATCACTTTATCTGTTTCTTGTACACTTTTGTCTCTGAAATAGCACTGTTTCTCTGTGTGATTTGACTTCTTACAAATAGTACAGTACTTACTTTCTGTTTTTTGTCTGCATGATGCCGCATAATGTCCTTCCTTATTGCACTTGTAGCATTTTACCTTGTTACCTTCATTGATGGATTTGGATCTGCACTGCCACGCTATGTGACTAGTTGAATTGCACTTGTAGCATTTCCTTTCTTTGGTTTGGTATGCGATTGCACTTGTACGTTCTTCTTTTCCTGCCAGCCTTTCTTCTTCCGCTGTGAGTCTGGCAGTTAGATTTTCCAGCGTTCTTTCCACTTGCGCTGTAGACTCCCATGCACTTCTAAAATGTTTGAATCCCTGAGGCAATGATCGTAATATTTTTGCGATGAGCATGTCATTGTCTATCACTTTGTCTAGACTTTTTAACCTATATGTCATGTTTACAAGCTTGCTTATATTTATGGCCACATCTGCATTCTTGTCGTATTCAAAGCTAAAAAATTCTTGAAGCAGATTACATTTTAATTGTTCATGATCTCTTTCAAACATGGAACACAGTTTTGTCCACATTTCATGTGCTGTTTTATTGGACATCAGGTGTATTAAAATTTTTTTATCCACTGTTGCGGTTATTATTCTTTGTGCATTTGCGTCTTTAATTAGCCACGCCTTCGTTTTTTCTGCTTCTGTTGGTTCACGGGTTAACATTTCAAAGTTATCTTGGGCTTTTAGAATTATACTCACTTGAAATTTCCACATTGGAAAATTATCAGCATCTACCAGCTTTTCCACTCGTTGTATTTCGTCTATGCCTATTTTTGCCATCTTCCACGGTTTTATTTTCCTTTCAGTCTTTTTAGTTTTTATCACGCTTCACCACGTGCTCTCATGGAATGTTCCAGAACCTCTATATAACCTTTCAGCAATTTTTACTGCAATCTGGGCCCATAACCTGTTGCTTTATGCAGGTTATTTAATTAAAGTTATAATTATAATAATGTTATAATAAACAACGAACAAATCTGGTATAATATACACTGATACAATAAACCGCTTTTATGCTCTTTATACCTTGATCATCCTTGCACACCGTTCCAAATCAGAAGAGGGCGATCCCGCGCTCTGCTCGCCTTTTCATACCTCGCACACTCATACCAACCCACACCGCATATTCATACCAACCTATACCGCTCACTCGTACCAACCCATACCGCACACTCGTACCAACCCATACCGCTCATTCATACCAACTGCTTCACCATAATTATTCTCAACAATGAGAAGTAAGTTAAAAAGATTAAATACTTATCTTACTTACTGTGTAAATGAAAATATAATCATGGAAAATAGATATCTAATTTAAATTACATTACAATCACACACAGTGTCGCCAGAAAGTGACCGAACCGTCATTCGAGGGGAATACAAGGTACCCCCTCTCTGATGACCAGAGTAATATGTGACACGTTGCGCGTGCGCGATGGAGACCATGGAGACGCAACAACGACTGACATTTCGCAGGTTTTAGGTTGTTGCCGCGTATCGTATCGTACCTATTATGTACATGTACGTACTTAATGAAATGAATCATGTGGGTCGTTCTAAATAGAGACTGTAAACATTCTTTATTATAAATAAAATTAATTGTAACATATGGGTGTTTCAGTCGTGAAGCGAAGTATGAATGCTTACTAAGTATATGTACACTTGAAAAAATCTTGAAATCTGTATGTATGTAGTACTCAGTTACATTCCAGTAAAATCAATAAATCATAATATATTTTAACCCTGTTAATCCTCATACGCTCCTCAAAAATAGTTGCATAAAAGAGACTGGGATAATAAATTCACTCATTTTTCTTCTACACGATAAATTGACAAATTATGTTTTATTTGTCACGTTACATTTTAAAGAAATACAACTCACAACATAAAGGGATCAATAACACTGTCTAACACCAAATTTGATTTCAATATACTGTTGGGTCCTTCTTATAGAGTTTTTTGCGCTGATTCCAAATCTGCATTTAATTTTTTCCCTATACCTACAGTTTTTGAAAATCATGGCTTTGAAAAAAAAACATATTTTTCAACTTTAAACAAATATTGTGATGTTATTATAAAAGATATTGAATTGTTCTTTACAGCAAAAGATTCTGTAGACTTTCCCGAATACAATGATATCCAATATTAATACATTATGATTGTTTAAACATGTTTAAACAATGATTGAAGACGGAGATGCACCACTTTTGCACCAATTTTTGCGGATATTTTCGAATTTATCTCAAAAAATAAGGGTCCAGCGAAAAATTGAACTATACCACGCGAAAGAGCAGACTTTTATCTTGAGAAACCCTCCTGTGAAGTTTGCATGGTCGACGTTTTTACCGAACCAGAAAGCAAAATATTTTCGCCCGACATGCGTTGACGCCAGTGGTGCTCTTCCACTAGCGCGGTCGTTCGTCGGGATACGGCGCGGCGCGCTGCGGTGAAACGGCGCGTGGCTATAAGCGCGCAATTATGTCAGCTTACTTAAATGTAATATTTTATTAAATGTTATACTATTGTTATTTATTATTTATTAGTATATTTATTCTGTATAAATTATTTTATGTATTTTTTAATGTTAGTCTATCGTTTATAGTATATTTAATACAAAAAATACCTTTTGTAACAAAAAAATAATTTATTCACACACTACACTATTACACTATTTACAATGCTAATATATATGTGTACACTATTCAGATATAATACACTACTAAAATACATATATTATATACACAACAACTAAAATACTATAAATAACTATAAATGTTTTTTATGAAGTTTTATACGTAGCAATGCAGATTTGAAATGCTTGACACGACTGATTTTTCAACAAACTCAAAGCCGAAACTGAACTCTGGCATCTGTTTTCTTAAGAACCAACACGATATTTTGAAATAAATGACGGTCTACGGACAACGGAATACATACAATGTAAGGAAAGTCTGCAATGCGGTGACTGAAAAATTTTATTTTCAGTAATTGTCGTCTTATCTATGTATTGTAATTATAGTGCCAATGAACACTCGAGATTCTTCCGAGTAAAATAAGTCCAAACACAATATAAATGGGACTATTTTTATTGACTTAAATACATAATTAAAATAGTTTGCTCCATATTAAATCGATATAGTGTATTATATCTGAATAGTGTACACATATATATTAGCATTGTAAATAGTGTAATAGTGTAGTGTGTGAATAAATTATTTTTTTGTTACAAAAGGTATTTTTTGTATTAAATATACTATAAACGATAGACTAACATTAAAAAATACATAAAATAATTTATACAGAATAAATATACTAATAAATAATAAATAACAATAGTATAACATTTAATAAAATATTACATTTAAGTAAGCTGACATAATTGCGCGCTTATAGCCACGCGCCGTTTCACCGCAGCGCGCCGCGCCGTATCCCGACGAACGACCGCGCTAGTGGAAGAGCACCACTGGCGTCAACGCATGTCGGGCGAAAATATTTTGCTTTCTGGTTCGATTAAAACGTCGACCATGCAAACTTCACAGGGGGGTTTCTCAAGATAAAAGTCTGCTCTTTCGCGTGGTATAGTTCAATTTTTCGCTGGACCCTTATTTTTTGAGATAAATTCGAAAATATCCGCAAAAATTGGTGCAAAAGTGGTGCATCTCCGTCTTTAATCATTGTTTAAACATGTTTAAACAATCATAATGTATTAATATTGGATATCACTGTATTCGGGAAAGTCTACAGAATCTTTTGCTGTAAAGAACAATTCAATATCTTTTATAATAACATCACAATATTTGTTTAAAGTTGAAAAATATGTTTTTTTTTCAAAGCCATGATTTTCAAAAACTGTAGGTATAGGGAAAAAATTAAATGCAGATTTGGAATCAGCGCAAAAAACTCTATAAGAAGGACCCAACCGTATATTGAAATCACAAAAAAAGTTGAAATTTGTTGGACAGTGTAATTACATAGTATATGGAATAAGTAAATGGGTGAATTTTACGCGGCAATAACCTAAAACCTGCGAAATGTCATGTCATTGTTGCGTCCCCATCGCGCACGCGCAACGTGTCTTCCATTCGCCCCACTAAATCCCCGTCGCGCACGCGCAACGTGTCACATATTACTCTTGTCATCAGAGAGAGGGTACATCATTTTACCGTGACTCCCCTCATCTGGCGACACTGGTCCAGAGTGGCCAGACGAGTCCGACCTTGGGACTCGCGAGGGGAATACCCTTCTCTGATGACCAGCAATATGCGCAAGCGCGATGGGGACGCAACAATGACAGATGACATATTACAAGTTTTAGGTTATTGCCGCATATCGAACCTATTACCTAATCTAATGAAATGAATCATATGAATCGTTGTAGATATTATCAACATTCTGTATTATAAATAAAATGAATTGTAACATGTGGGAGTTTCAGTTGTGGAATGAAGTATGCTTATTATGTATAATATGTATGTTGAAAAAAATGTTGAAATCTGTACTACTGAGTTACATTCCAGTAAAATCATAAATGTCCTAAAAATAAATCATAATCTATTTTAACACTTTTAAGGAATGGACATAGCAAGTTTTGAAACTACCTTTTTCAATGCATATCTTAAAAAGTTGTAGTGAGATTTATTAATGAACTCTACGAACTGAACACTCAGAGCATCACATAACACAATCAAATACAATACGATACAATAAAATATAATAAACAAATACACACACACACCAAAATAAGCAAAGAAATACTCAATATATATCACTGTCATTGCCGCTATTCTCAGTCTCACCAGCGAGCAAGGTTCCAGGTATTTCTTCTCTATTGTACATTTGGACATTAAATAATTCTAACATCTGATCTGTTATTTGGAAGCTGGAAGAAATTATATTTGCAATCAAAACAAATTGATGCATCCAGCTTCCAAATAACAGATCAGATGTTAGAATTATTTAATGTCCAAATGTACAATAGAGAAGAAATACCAAAAAAATCACCTGGAACCTTGCTCGCTGGTGAAACTGAGAATAGCGGCAATGACAGTGATATATATTGAGTATTTCTTTGCTTATTTTGGTGTGTGTGTGTATTTGTTTATTATATTTTATTGTATCGTATTGTATTTGATTGTGTTATGTGATGCTCTGAGTGTTCAGTTCGTAGAGTTCATTAATAAATCTCACTACAACTTTTTAAGATATGCATTGAAAAAGGTAGTTTCAAAACTGGCTATGTCCATTCCTTAAAAGTGTTAAAATAGATTATGATTTATTTTTAGGACATTTATGATTTTACTGGAATGTAACTCAGTAGTACAGATTTCAACATTTTTTTCAACATACATATTATACATAATAAGCATACTTCATTCCACAACTGAAACTCCCACATGTTACAATTCATTTTATTTATAATACAGAATGTTGATAATATCTACAACGATTCATATGATTCATTTCATTAGATTAGGTAATAGGTTCGATATGCGGCAATAACCTAAAACTTGTAATATGTCATCTGTCATTGTTGCGTCCCCATCGCGCAAGCGCCACGCGTCGTCATTCGCCCCACTTGATCCCCCTTGCGCAAGCGCAACGTGTCTCCCATGCGCCTTACTCGATCCCCGTCGCGCTTGCGCATATTGCTGGTCATCAGAGAAGGGGTACTGTATTCCCCTCGCGAGTCCCAAGGTCGGACTCGTCTGGCCACTCTGCACTGGTCACACATAGCCTACAAGGAGTGCCAGCGGCAATCGCAGCGATACATCGGGTGATCGTTCGCGCGCATGCGTCAAGTGATATACGTCAAATAAAGGTCAAATACTTCATTATGTTTAATTTTATTGTGTTTTATATATGAGAATACAATATATACCATCAAACTAGTGGGTTATCAAATCATTTCAACGAAAAATGATTACATTAGTTCTGTTCACAAAAATCGATTTCTTAAAAAAACCAGAGGTCGTAGACAAATTTTGAGACCAGATTTGAAATCAGCGTGAAAAAATCTACGGAAAGTGATATATAGCAAAAATTAAAAAAAAATTTTCTGCCCGTGGTAACGCAGAAACCACATTTTCTGGAAATTGTGAAAGTTTAACGAATATTCTCAAGGTTAAAAACCGTTCGTACCGTGATCTCCCTATTTTTCCCATATTCTGCAAAGTTTCAGCTTTAATTAAAAAAAAAAATCATCGCTCTACCTCATTTCTATCGAAAGTTATTCCTTTTTGAAGCGAGGTAAGTCACTTTTCCCCACTGTGCGACGCATCGCAAAACCTATAACTGTCTACATACAAATTGTCTACATCGATTGCAAGAAATAGAAACTAAATTGAATATTATTTCTTCCCTTAATGATTGTAATAGAGAAGAAATCATATATTGACATTTTCAATATTTAAAATATAATATGCAAAAGTTGTTAATCTTCAGATGAATCAAATATCGATTCTTAAAAAATAGTTAATATATAATATTATTATTTCTTCATACTTCATTGTAATACCTTAACAAAAACATATAGAATAAACATTTGTATCGCAAATAATATTAGTCCAGTCAACGAAAAGTTGTAGAGGGAAATGGAAGGAATACAATTTTTAACTTTGGGTTTTCGTTGGGACTAGTCCTAACTAGGTAAACATATTAAAAGTCCCCACTCCTAGGAGGTGAGCGGGGTGCAGGGGGACACGTAGAAGGTCCCCTTTTTCGGTTTTCCGCTTATATCTCGGAAACTATGTGTCCTAGCGATAAGACCATTCTATACAAAATTAAAGCTGACAAAATCTGCTACAAGATTGATTCGATTCAGTTTTTCGCTATCTCGCATAGTTTCCGAGATATCGGCGCTCAAAGTTCACTAAGTGTGCTGAAAAGTTAGCTAGTCAAATAGGGCTCTTCTTTTTCACAATTAGTGAACTTTGAGCGCGGATATCTCGGAAACTATGCGAGATAGCGAAAAACTGAATGGAGTCAATCTTATGGCACATTTCGTCAGCTTTAATTTTGTATACATAGAATGGTCTTATCGTTAGGACGCATAGTTTCCGAGATATAAGCAGAAAACCGATAAAAGGGACCTTCTACGTGCCTCCCTGTACACCGCTTACCTCCAAGGAGTAGGGACTTTTAGTATGTTTACTTCCTAACTAGTCCAAACAAAGTCCTGAAATTAAAAATTGTGTTCCTTCCATTTCCCTGTACACCCCCCTTACGAGCATTCATTGACTGGACTATATTGATTACTTCATGAGAAAATTACAAAGTCTTTGAAATTATCCCGTCCATTCTTTGCGTATACACACTGTGTACACGACGCACCCGCTGACCCCCTCACCCCCATATCACCACCAAGCGTAGGCACTGTCGACGAGCACGGCTTATACATCTTTTGAAAATGTGAGACACACTTTACTTCATCTTTGCCTCGGGGAAAATTATCTGTGCCGTGTCTATAGGTTTATAAACCCATATATGGTCTAAGCGTGCAGGGCCGCCGCGCCGCTTGGGTAAGAGGCGCCAGTGTGCGAAAGAAATTTTAGCGCCCTTTTCCCGAGCACGATGATAAAATACAATGGATGACCTTTTTTTTTTAAGTATATCTGTCGACTACCCGTGGCTGTTACGCATTTTATAAGCGGGGGGGGGGGGGATAGCGCGGTGCCCTTAGCATTTCCTACTTTTGCTACAGGGCTTAATTCGGCCCTGCCTTATCTATGATACAAAATTTATAAATGACAGCAATATGATTAATTTTAATACAACAAAAGGTTATGTAATTAGAAACACATACATACATAGAAACACAGAAAATAGAATATACAGACAATATTGATTTATTATAATTATCCTCTCTTATTAATAATAAGTTTTATTATACGTTATATTATATAATTATTTACATATTAATTCTTCGGGCTTTGACCGCCACAACATTTTTCATTAAATCACTAATATTTAATGTGTCTAGAATATCATTTTCAATTGATATGACTGATAAATCAGTTAACCGTTCTTGAGTCATTGTAGAACGTAAATAGTTCTTAATAATTTTTAATTTGGAAAAACTCCTTTCTCCGGAAGCTACCGAAATAGGCAAAGTTAAATAAATGCGCAGTAGGACTTCCGTTTCCGGTCGTATGAGAGGTGGTTGTGTGCGAATAGCTGAGCGAATCTTTTGTGTGAAAGAGTGGAGTCAAAAGAAGTGTGAGTGAAGAAAGTAGTGGAGAGGGGGTAGTGGGGTATAGGGATAGGCGATAGAATAAGGGCTAAGGGAGAGGGAGTGAGAGAAAGAGCTGTAGGGAAGTGAAGTGTGTGGCAGGATAGAAGGTTAGGATCGTGTGGCAGTAGACAGGCAGGCGCGGGAAAAAGAGTAGAAGAGAAAGTGGCGCTAACTAGAGGGAAAGTGACAGACTAGAAGAAAGATAGAGCAGCAAGCGGGAATTTCGAAAAAGAGTAACAGGGAAGGTAGTTAGAAAGAAATACAGATAAAAATGAGTGAGAGGGGGGATATTGATAAGGGGATTGGGAGGGAAGAGGGGAAAGAAGAAAAAGGAAGATTAGGGAAGGTTAAGAAGGATAGTAATTTAGAAAAATGGTTTAGTACAGAAAGTTTGGATGGTACAGGGAGAAAAAGGGGAATAGTGGACGTAGAGGGAGGGGGGATAGAGGAAAGAACAATTTTCAAAAGGAGTGACACAACGAAGAGGTCACCGCAAGGGGATAAAAGGGAGGAGGATGGGTCACTTAAGGGAATAGAAGATTTAATCAGAGGATTAATGGGGGAAATGAGAAGTCTGAGGGAGGAAATGAAAAGGGAGGGGGTAGAAAGGAAATGACTAGAAGAAGAATTGAGGAGGGAAAGGGAAATAAGAAGGGAGGAGAGGAGAGACGAAGAGATAAAAAGAGAAAAGTTAAATAAATAGCTAGAAGGAATAGAGGGAAGGGTAGCAAAAGTAGAAGGGAGATTAGAAGAAATGGAGAGGGGGGAGGGGGAGGAGGGAAAGAAAAATAGAGAGGGTGGGGCAGAAAGGGAATTAGTAGAAGAGAACAGAAGAAGAATAAGAAGAATGGAAATTTTTCAGGATAAAAGGGAAAGAGAAGATAAAAGAAATAATGTAGTAGTAAGGGGGATTTTGGGAGAAGGAGATGCGATAATAGAGGAGGTTAAGAAAATCTGGGATAAGATAGGGGCAAAAGAAGAGGGCATAAAAGAGATAAAAAAGATAGGAAAAGTAAGGAAAGAGGGAAGGGGAATGGGAATGGCAGTGGTAAAACTGACAGATAGGGATAGCAAGAGAGAAGTGATAGAGGGAAAGAAAAAATTAAGGGGCATGGGAATAAGAATAGATAACGATTTAACGGTAGAAGAGAGAAGGGCGAAATGGAAAATAGAAAGGGAAGCGGAAAAAGAGAGGAGGGAAGGTAGGATTGTTCAGGTAGGCTATATGAAGATGTGGGTGAATGGAAAAATGAAAAGATGGGATGAAATAGAAGAAATATGGATAGAAGAGCAGGGCAATGAATAGGGAAGGGGGAAGGGGAAGGGGAAGTTTTCAGGGGACAAAAAGAGGAGAACAGGATATAAAGTGGGCTTTTGGAACGTGGCAGGTCTAGCGAATAAGGAGGAAGAATTTTGGAAGGATTTAGAAGAATGGGATATAATAATAATGTTAGAGACATGGATAGAGGAAAAGGGATGGAACAAAATTAGAAGTAAGTTGCCAAAAAACTTTTACTGCGAGGTACAATGGGCTAAAAGAGAGGAAAAGATGGGGAGAGCAAAAGGGGGTATGATGGTGGGGGTAAGTAAGGAGATAGAGTCGGAAAGAGGGGAGTTAAGAGGAAGGGAGGGAATTATGATGACAAAGGTGAAAATTGTGGGGGGCTGGTGGAGAGTGATTGGGGTATACGTAAAGGGGGATTTAGAGAGAAAAATGGAGGAACTAGGAGAATGGATAGAGGGGAAAGAGAGACGAATAAGAGTGATTATAGGGGGGATTTTAATGCGAGGACAGGGAGGGAAGGGGGAGAGGTAGGGGAGGAAGATGAGGGAGGGGGGAAAGAAAGCAGGAATTCTAATGACGGGATGATAACTACGGAAGGGAGAAAACTATGTAAGTTTTTGAGTGAGAGGGGGTGGGGAATTTTAAATGGGAATATGAAGGGGGATGAGAGAGGGGAATGGACATATGTAGGAGCAAGAGGAAATTCGGTAATTGATTATGCGATAGGAAATGAGGAAACAAGAGAGGGAATAGAAAAAATGGAAATAGGGGAAAAGGTAGAGTCGGATCACATGCCAGTAAGCGTATGGCTAAAAGGGGTAAGGGGAAAGGGGGAAAAGAAGAAAGGGAAGGGGAAGTGGATGAGTAGGGGGTATTGGTCGGAAGAGGGAGTAAAGAACTTCAGGGCAAGATTTGGGAGGAGGACAAGCGGGGGGGGAGGGACTACAAGAAGATTGGAGAGGGTTAAAAGAGAAAATAATAAAAGTAATAGAGGTAACGGGGAACAAAGAAAAAGGGAAAAAGAAAGGATGGTGGGATGAAGAATGCAAAGAAGAAAAAAGGAAAGTGAGGGATGAATTGAGGGGGTGGAGAAAAAGGGGAGGAGAGGGAAAAGAATATAAAGAAAGAAAAAGGGCATACAAGTTATTGTGTGAGGAGAAAAAACAGAAAGAGAGGGAGAAATGGGAAAAGGAGGTGGAGGGTATAAAAAGGGAAAGTCAGGTATGGGCAATAGTGAATAGGGAAAGGAGAAAGGGGGAGATGAGAGAATAAGGATAGAAGAGTGGGAGGAGCATTTCAGGGGATTGTTAGGAGGGGTAGAGCAGAGGGGGAGGGGGGTCGGGACAGAGAGAAGAGAGGAAGACGGGGAGAAAGAAATAGAAAAAGGGGAAATACTTAGGGTAGTGAAAGGGTTGAAAGAAGGGAAGGCAGCAGGGGGGGACGGGATACCGAACGAAGTTTGGAAACATGGAGGGATCGAGGTACAGGAATGGTTATGGAGGGTATGTAATAGGGTATGGAGGGGGGAGGGTTGGCCCGAGGAATGGTCCGAGAGGGTGGTAATTCCGATTGCGAAAAAAGGGGACAACAGTGTAGTGGGGAATTACAGAGGGGTAACGCTGACGCAAACGGCGTATAAGGTATATGCGGCAGTCTTGGCAGAAAGGATGAGGGAAGAATTAGAGGGGAGGGGTTTGTTACCGGCGAGTCAGACAGGTTTCAGGAAAGGGCTTGGTTGTATGGACAATATATATGTTTTGAACTACTTAATTAATAAACAAGTGAAAAAGAAGGAAAGGAGATTAGTTATATTGTTCATAGATCTAAAAGCAGCATTCGACTCGGTAGACAGGGAGATTTTGGTAGAGGCAATGAGGAAAAGGGGAATAAGGGAGGGACTAGTAGTGAGATGCGAGGAAATTTTAAAGGAAACGAAAAGTAAAGTAAGAGTGAGGGAGGAAGAAGGGAAAGAATTTTGGACAGAAAGAGGGGTTAGGCAAGGGTGTCCGTTAAGTCCGATGTTATTCACGTTACTGCTGGCGGACATAGATGAGGAGTTAGAGAAGGGAGGATGGGGAGGGGTTAAAGTGGGGGGGGGGAGAAAAATATATACGCTAGGATATGCGGACGATTTGTCTATGCTAGCAGAGGATGAGGATGACATGAAGGGAATGATAGGGGCATTGAGAAGATATTTAGATAAGAAAAAATTGCATTTAAACGTGGAAAAAACAAAAATAATGAGATGCAGAAGAGGAGGGGGCAGATGGAAGAAGGTTACATGGTGGTGGAAAGATAAGACGATAGGGGAGGTTAGGGAGTATAAATACTTAGGGTATACGTTAGCGAGGGATGGAGGGCAAAAGGCTCATATAGAAGAAAGAATAAGGAAGGGGGCGGCGATAATGGGACAAGTATGGGGGATAGGGAAAAGAAGATTTGGGAAGGATTGGGGCAGAAGGGTGTGGCTATTTGATAAGCTAGTTTGGCCGGTAGTGAGCTATGGGGTAGAGGTGTGGGGATGGAAAGAAAGGGAGGGAATAGAAAGATTGCAAGAGAGGTATTTGAAATGGGTCCTAGGGGTAGGGAGATATACACCAGGATATATGGTTAGGGAGGAACTTCAAAGGGAATTATTAAGGGAAAGGGCAGGAGTAAGAGCGTGGGGATACGAAAAGAAACTAAGTGAAGGAAAAGGAGGGGAGCTAGCGCGAATATGTTGGGAGGAGATTAGAAGAAAAGATAGGAAGGGGGGGATAAGGGATGGGTGGGAAAAATAAAGGGAGGAATTCTTTGAGGAAAGGGGGTGGGAAAGAGAAGAATGGGTCGAGCTGATAGAGAAGAAAAAAGAGTTAGTAAGCGAAGAAATAATAAAGAGAGAGAAGAAAATACAAAGAGAGGAAAGATGGGAGAAAATAGAAAAATCTAGGTATAATGAGTGGTATGGAAGGGTGAAAAGAGAAGGGTTACCGGGGTATTTGAAGAAGGGATGGGGGGAAAACAGATGGCAGAGAGTAGCGAGATTTAGGTTGGGAAATGAGATGAAAGGAGGGAGATATTGGTTGAATGAGGAAGAGAGAAAATGTAGGATGTGTGAATGGGAGAGGGAAACATGGGAGCATGTATGGGAGGTATGCATGAGAGTGGATGAGGATAAAGGATGGCAGGAGAGTGTGGGGGAAGTATTGGATGATGAGGGGGGAGGGGAGGGATGGATGAGGATGATAGAAGAATGGAGAACAGGTGATAAAGTTGGGAGGGGGTAAATGGGATCAACCGGAAAGGGGAGTCCATGGGTAGGGAAGGGGGGGATGAGAGGGGATGCGAGAAGGAAAGTACGAGGGAAAAGTTATGATGATGATGATGACGTATAGTCGAGATTGTAAATATTGTAAACATGGTGTGCACGGGTCTCTCTCTCTTTCTTAAAGTAAGTTAAGTTTAGTTGGTAAGTTAGGTATAAGTAATAATAAGTAAGATTTGTGTGAGAGGTGGAAAAAGATGATAATTGTGAAAATTTTTTGTAACCCTAAGGGGATCAAATAAAGGTCATACATACATACATAAATGCGCAGTACAATTGTTAAATTTGCAAAGGTCTCGCTTAATTTATTTTCATATATATGTATAATTCAAAACAGCATGAGGATCCATTTTAGGTTTTATAAAGCATTGTAAAGATTTCAGTTCTTCAAATAGAGTGTTACCATCAATATCCCGATCTTCAGTATTTTTATTGTCGCTAAGTTTTATTTCGATAGCTTTGCAGTGTTTTAATAACTCTTCATCATTCCACTCTTTTAATTTACTTATGTCATGAATAAGTTTAAAATCTTTATTATGTTCTCTCTTTCAACAGTACGAATCTTTCTGTAGGTGAGGAATAGTGGTGTCTAATATTGCGAAAAAGAAATGAATTTTATAATATTGTTTAGAGCATCAGTTATTGGTTCATCTGTTGCTTCGTATTCAAACATCTTCTTTTTTCTCCTTGGAATTTCAGGAAATCCAGGATGAATGTCCATCTGGTTTGCAATATTCGTTGCAGAAGTGATGATATTCTCGAAACTTTCATCGGTCCTGCGACTCTTCAAATCATTTGTAATAAGTTCGAGATTTTGCGTAACTGTTTGGATATTAAATGTAGGATTCTGCATCATTTTGCTGACAACATTTACGAGATTTAATATATCATGCCAAATGTAAATGGAACATAAAAATTTAAATGAAAAAATTTGTGAAATTAAATTGTCAGCCTGAACTCTTGTATCCATATCGTTAGTATCAGCCTCTGAAATTTCTGAAAAAGAGCCTGATATATTTCTTTAAAATTATTTTTAAGCGGTTTTATTGCTTCAATTCGACTTTCCCACCTAGTTGCAGAAAGCGGTTTCAAAATGTAACATGTTTCTTTAATATTGCCCAACGTTTCACGGATGCCGAAAAAAAATTGTACAGTAACTGTACTATTCCAAAGAAATTTACCGTTTCAAATGTTATCTTGGCTGCATCATTAACTACCAAGTTTAAAGAATGAGCAGAACACGGAATAAAAAAAGCTCTTGAATTTATCTCAATAATTTTTTGTTGAAGTCCCTTATGTTTACCTCGCATGTTGGCACTGTTGTCATATGCTTGTCCGCGTAAATCCGAAATTCTAATATTCATTAATTTTAAAAGATCTCTAATAAATTCAAATAATCCTTGACCAGTAGTATCGATTACAGATTGATAGCCTAAAAAATGTTCACGTATTTCTGCGATGTTTTTATCTTTATTATGATAAACAAATCTAATAATAACAGTTAATTGTTCGGTGTGACTTAAGTCCGGGGTAGTGTCGAGAATTAATGAAAAATATTTTGATTCTTTGACCATTTCTAAAATTTTTTGTTTGATACCTTCAGAAATAATATGAATGATTTCGTTCTGAATTTGGTCACCTAAGTAATGAGCAATATTTTTTTTCGTTGACGTTTGGATGCGACTCAAATGTTCTGCCATTATTGAATCAAATTTAGCAATAGTTTCAACCAATTTTAAAAAGTTACCGTTATTATTATCATAAAGTTTTTTAGAAGAACCTCTCAAAGCTAAACACTGTCTTGATAAATATTGTACTTATAGATTAATCGTTCGATAACAGATTGCCGATATTTTTTTCCGTTTCATATAGTCCTTGTTGAGTCGAATCTATTGTGCGTTTCTGACTTAATGACATTTTCAATTCACTGTATTTTGATCCATTTTTTGTATGAGCGGAACTTAATTCATGTCTTTTTAATATATGGCTCAAGTGGTGCTAATCGTTACAACCCTTCTCATTTGTAAGTTGCGAATTACATTCACCAAGTAACTTACAACAGTAACAAAAAACTGAATTAAATGTTTCAGAATAAACTAAATAGTTTCTACATATTTTTTCACCGTTTGGTAAAGAACGATAATAATATATTTCTGAAAACTTTCTATCTTTAGGAAAGTCATTTCTCACTTGGTAAGGATTATTTTCCACTAAACAGTCCCTAATTTTAATGTTTATAACTTTGGGCCAGGTGCCTGGATCATTAAAATTAAAATTTGATATGTCACTCTCAACATAAGAAATTATTTTATCGTCAACTTTGTCAGATTCTTGTAATGTCTGTTCTTCATTTTCTGTGTATTCTATTAGAGTAGAAATACTGGCGCTCGAAGTGCTAGCTTCTTCCAAACAGACCTTTTGTTTATTCGCTGTAGGTGTTAGGAATTTCTTCAGTGATCCGGCAAATTTTAATTCGTTTTCTTCACGTTGTAAACGTCTTTTTCTGTTTTGGGCCCAGATAACTTTAAGGGTTTTTGTTCCGACATCTAAAGATTAGGGGGTTTACATTACAATTATATATAATTTTTAACATACATTTTCATACTTACATTGATTATTCAACCAATACCGGAAATTCACTTTGTAGCATGTGAAGCGTCCGATTACCGCAAATTCGTATGACGAACTCCGCGGGGCCGTAAATCCCGTTCCGCTTGCTCGCGACGATATTCGGGGCTTTGACGGTGTTATACGGATAACACCGACTATTTAAAATAAGTTCGACTCCTCGGAAGTAACACTATATATATATATATTTTCAAACTTAACAATGTACAGTACTGATGGTGAGGTTCGAGGTAAATGTAACGTGTTGTTTTCGGTTCGAGTGAATTTCGAGATCTGATTTTTCGTGTCGCGTTGTGTATAAGGTCGACTCGGCGTCTTTCCTTAT